>NW_009217594.1:41006-73680 GCF_000690835.1 Fulmarus glacialis
TGCAATGGTTAGACAAGTGATCAGTTTGCCAGCGCTGAGAGGAGACAGAATCAGGTTGCTGTGAGGTCAGAGTTTGCTTCTCTTCTTAAACACTGAAAGGTCAAGCAGAGTTTAACTACCATTGGCATCTTTGAAATGTTGTAATAAATGCCAAAGCAAGGAGGTTATTTTAAATCCATGCAACAACTAAAAATCTTAAGGTAATAAAAGGAAATAATTTTAACTCAAATTATCAAGATGTTATGTTTATTGGTAGAGGCTTCAAAGAGTACCTTTCACAATCACTAGGAGGTATTTTGTGATCTTTGAGGAGAGCAAAATTTTAATTTGTGGTTCCTGTTCCAGTTTCAGGAAAGCAGCAAAGACTGTGGGTTTTTGTGGTGGCTTTTTTTTTTTTTTTTACTTCTGAGTACTTGCACCAGTTACTGCCACTATTATCAAAGCAATTTATGCAGCATGTCATATAGTACTTCTATATTTCTCCTTTAAGCCTAATAAAATATGTTGCTATTGAAGAAATCTGTGATACATATGAGAGCTTCCTAAATCACAAGTCTACCATATTTTTATACCAAATAGCTCAAGCCTCATGGAATCAATAATTAATTTATTAACTGGATATCTTTTGAAAAAACAAAATCAGCAGTCCTTGCTAGACTGTCTACTGCCAATTCATAAATAGTTGATGACAAAAATGAAAAGTGTAGAAGTAAAATTCAGAACTTAACGATCAAAGTATCGGGTACCTCATCTATCACAACTTGGAATAAATATATCACTGAATGTGTCATATCTCATTGACACTGCAAGACATAATGCTTTCCCTTGTTATCTAGCTAACTGCCAAGTCTACAAAGTTTATAGGCTGCTAAGATAATGTGCTGGTGGTAATCCACTTCAGTTGCAGAAATATGAAGTATTGTTGAAATATATTTCTACTTGGTTTATTCTTTGCTCTCAAGAGGATAGGATACTATTTCAGTTCCTCTAAAGAAGCCCAGAGAATGAAAAGCAAAACATCAGGATAAATTATGCTAAATGGTGGACTAGACCCCAGAGGAAATCATGCTTCTGTGGTACAGTATTCCTCCATTTATCTTACAAATGTTACATCTAATGTTAATTTTGTAAAGGGGAAGCATTCAAAGATTCATCTGATCCTTTTAATAATAGTTTTAGTGTTATAGTGTTATTTGTCAAACTCATACCATCATAACTTACTTTTCTAGTTGTGACAGACCATTTATACAGAAAATATTTTGGGCTACTAATACATAACATTTTATTTCACAAAACACAACCTAGTAATTAAACTCCAAAACTTAACAAATAATTGCCAGCAAGCAATTACCATTCAATTAAAGAGTAATTACATGGTTATTTGTGCCCTGTAAAATAAAGCATTACTGAAATCAGTAACGCAATCAATATTTTAGCAGAAACAGGATGCTGCAGTGATGGACCTTTCAACCTGTGCTGATTAAATTGTCATCCAAATAACAGTTTCCTAGTTAAATCACCACATGTTTATTTGTCTTGATTAATATGCAAATTCACTTCTGATTCTAGTAAATCTCCTATATTTAAAAGCACAAAAGTAGAGCGCTATCATACATCAACAGTGATGTGCTCTGTGTTTCCACTGATTAATTACATTTTACAAAGTGTTGATGAATTTGTGGATTTTATGAAATATAGTTGTCTATAATGAGTGTAAAATAGAGTTATAAAAGATGGAGCTGATCAGTAATTTTAACAAAATCACAAAAATAGCCTTATTCTATGTTTTGATTCAAATTGAAAATCCTTGGGATGTCTAGGGAATATATAAAACTTTGAGAGGAAAAATAATAAAATTAGCTCTCAACAGGAATGGAAAATAAAGGAAAAACAGACATTAATGAATGATTTCTCAACATTTTACTATATAAATTTTAGCTGTCAAATGTACTGCTTAAAATGTAATTTAGTCTCTGACAAATCTAATTCCAAACAAAATAAAAAATGAACAACATTCAGATTAGTTCATTTTTCTCTTTCAGAGTTAGTGATTTTGTGGGGGTGGGGTGGAGAGGATGACAACAATGACTATATAACTGTAGCGTAAACACAGGTAAAAAACCAAACCCTCCAGTCATCTTCACTTTGAAGTAACTGATGACCCAAGGGCTATTTGGTTTTGGTTTTGAGAGATACTAGTAGAATTTTAATCAGTATAGACTTTGAGCTGGCCAATTCATTTGCATTTATTTAGTAAAAAGAATAAGATTACTAAATTCATTAATGAGAAATGGTATTGTACTTCTGTTTTAGTCTCCATGGTCTTCACTTGTGACCATAACTCTTGTACTTTAAAATGTTTTTAGAAGATATCTGTAAACTAGCAGTTTCTAAGTGAAGTAACATCTAATTTAGAATTGAGTCATTTTCCATTCACAAAGACCTGTTAATGGCAAATATAAAATTTATGTAGAGGTTTTAGACTCTCGAAGAAACACATTTAAAATTGCTTGAAGCTGATCATTCCTCTTTATGCTTCCTTTGTTATCAATGAGGAAAAGATTTTTCTACACTTCTCGAATATATAGCTTTCTTGAATGAGATAAAGGAAAAGGTGAAGAAGAAAATGCAATAAAAGAGCAGGGTGACAAAAGATTAGGAGAAATAATATTAAATAAAGTTAATATTTATATGCTAATGCTATTAGCATTTATATGCTAATACTTACATAATCACAAATGATGTCTTACTCTCCCCAAATGATAATTCTACTTGCCTTATGATTTCTGTTCGAGGCATGTATTAGCAATTTTCTCTGAATCGTGAGGGTTAGATATGTTTTAAATAGTAAATGTGAAATTTGTTGAAATTCTAGACTTCATAAGACGATAGGAAGCGTACTAGGTACTGGGAGTGTTGAGATAGACCAGTGAGATTTCATTGCTTGGTGATGCCAGTCCTAGCCCTGACAGCAGCGTATTCACAACATAAAGTAAATCACATAAAAATTTTGAATCTACTAATGTTTTTGTTTCCTTCGTATATATCTTATTAAAAATAAGTGTTAGGGCAAACATTTGTGTCCTGTCTCTATGAAATTTCTGGTTTCATGTTTAAACAAAAATGCCAGAAAATTTGTTTCTGGCCAAAACGGGACTGGAAGTCTTTGGATTCAGCTATGCTACCGAGGTGCTTTCTGTGAGTTCTGGTGTCCTTCCAAGCAAAAGGTCTTGGTTCATCGTAAGCGACATGGTCTCTGGTCAGTTCTAGGCAATCTAGCTGGAAGCGCGAGGTATCTGCTGCAGACTCGGCAGCAGCATATCAGAGTGCTGGGTGCTCTCTTCGTTTCCTTGGTTCAGAACCAGACATACGGCATAACGGTGTTCATATGTAAGCTACAGAACACAGCGTTAAAGAGCCAAATGGTTCTTTCGCAGGTGGTGTATGAATGACAGTCAGTCAGCTGTAAGTAGCATCCAGCCTTGAGTTTTTCATTTAAAAGCTAACATTAAATTAGAGACAAAGGGCTTTGATTTTATTTGAACAGGTTCAGCTGGAAACAATTCCATTCAAATTATTATGGCTACAGCTGTGTAAGACCAGAATTTGGCCCCTAGTAGGTACTGCTTTTTTTTCTTCAGAGTCTATCAAACCTTTTCCCCAAAAGGACCACAATCCCAAACACACCAAAACCCAGAGAAAACAGTGCTGTGTTTTCCCAATGGTGCTTGCCTTACTTGTGTAAGTAGGCAGGATATAAATGCAGTCAGCGGGACTCTGAAAGGGAGCTGAGTAAGTTTTGGTGTGAACTTCTCTTTCATCATCTACTAAAGCTTTTTTTTAATCCTGGGCATTCTGTCAGTGCGTAACCACAGATTGGAGAGTTTCACTTCTGCTTGTAGTGTGTGCTGGGAAACACCTAAAGATCTGATCTGGTAAACCTGTGGGCTACGAGTTGTCTACTCAGAGTTAACAGAGTCATCAAAATAAACTGTTGTCTGTGCAAAAACTGCATAACGAGGAGTGAAACTCCATTGTTTTCCCTCCTCTCCCTCTGAAAACCCAAAACATAAATAAAATGTCTCTTCATAAAATCATTTAAAACTGTTTAATTTTTAAAATGTTTTTCTTTGATTACTATCAACATATGGAGTTTTATGCGAAAGATTTGTTAGTATTTGAGCTTGAGAAGAGAATGTTTTGTAGTTTTGTTGATTGAGCTCTTCTGCTGGAGGAAGCTGCTAATTTTTAGCTGTTTTGTAATTTTTTCGGAGACAGTAACACTTACACATGCGTTTGTATAAGCACAGGCTTCTGTAAATCAAAAGAGTAACAATTCTTTTTTGTGTAAAAACCCCCACGTACCAGCCTAATACTGTCTGTTAGACAATATTCTTGTGCAGTGGATGATTTCAGCAGGTGATTTTAATAGAGAATGCATGTGTGCATCTCGCTTCTTGTGAAACTCAAATACTTTTATTTTAGGTTTACTTTATTACAGCCTAGTGAGTCTGGGCTCTTGTAGTAGGCTTTACTACATAGCCATCATAGTATGATAAACAACTTAAAGCATAAAAAAGAAAAATGGAAAAAGTACAGAATAAAATGAAATACAAAATGGACAAACCTGAAGCTAAAAAGAGGGGGGAATAGTTTTATAGAGATAAAATAATAAACCGAAAAAATGATTTTGTGCTACTTTGATGTACAGTAAAACAAAATAACACTAGCACACTTTGAAAAATGAAGAGGTTAATGGTACCTCTGTGTAGTGTTGCTGGAAGTTGTCTTCATTTAAACGCAGAGTTTGTCTTACATTGATGGAGGACTTTGCCACTGTAAGTTGATAGAGTGAAGTTTAACTTAAATTTCTTTGTGAACTAGAAGTCATTTTGGAAATGCTTTCTATTCAAACCTCATTCATTGTTGCAGCTTAGTTATTCTATACAATGTATCGCTATATTTTGTCAAAAGCTCTATTATTCAAGAGAGTAAAATGTGTTTTGACCAAAAGAGAAGCAGCAATACTTTTCCAAACATGGGGAGGTTGCATTTTTATTAGCTGGCTTGGAGAAGAGTTGATTCAAGTGGGTTTTTGGTCTGTAAATCTCTGTATTATAATGGCAGCTGTGTAGAATGATTTCATGTACACACAGTGATGTAAGGGCTAAATGTGCTAGTTGAAAACAACAGTTAAATGTAACAGGTCTGTAAACAGTCCTTTAACATTTCGCATTAAAAACTGCAATCATAATTCGTAAGCTGGTCAAGGGATGATGAGATTTTTGGCAGGTTGGGCTAACATTCTTGGTTTAACCTATCTGTAATAATTAAAAATACCAATCAATCCATAAAGATAAGTAGTCAGTTTTGGAAAAGCTCAGTGTTAAATTATTGATGCATCTTCAGAAGTAGCCAGTTATCTGCCATGATTCAGATGGCAAGGTTTAAGATAATGTTGCATTCAAAGTTTCAACTTCTCATCTTTAGGCAGCACAACTTTTAGTTTTCTGTGGTGCAGGTGTGTGGCATAGACTTTGGAGCAGTTACTGCTGTGACCCCTCTCCACTAGCCCCCTGTAAGGTCATGGAAGCCCTGGAAAAGCTTGACTATTGTATGGGCAGTAGAGGTATATGTAGACGTGCCTTCTGTGAAGCAGCCTGGTGAGCCAGGCTGAGATGCCTGGTCAGCCCTGAGCTGGTTTGTAGCGGCGGCTGGAAGCATTTTCAAGACTTTACATGTGAGTTACACATGCATGGGAATTTTTTGAGCTCCATTTTACAGGCAGGAATGTTAAGAAAAAGATATTAATTAGCGAAGTAGTGGTATGATAGGGCTAGAAATATGGATTGCTTTCTTTTTGGTCTTGTGGTGCAGACTAAAAAAAAAAAAAAATCTTAGCTTTCTAGTCACTTATGTGACTTTGAGCTCATGATTGTGTTAACTACAGGTGCTGTTTGGCAGTTTATTGTTAGTTCATTTGAAACCTATACAGTTCTTGTATGTTTAATCAACTTATTTTTCTTTTTTCCTAGGCAAGAATTTCTGATATATTTTTGTGTATCGTTGATGGTTCATATATTTTATACAAATCAATACCATGTGTGGTAAGCAAACATTTCATAAAGAAAATGCGTTTTCATTTATCCTCTTATTTCATCAGCTCACGACCAGGAAGACCCCCCAAGCGTTCACTAGGAGTTGCGATACAAGAAAATGCACGTCTTCTGCCCCATGGAGTTCCAGGCCTCTTATCACCAGGACTTATCTCTCCGACAGGTAATAAAATCCATCAGATGATCAGCCTCATCTCTTCATACTGCACAGCAGTTAAAATAAACTAATATTGATCTAACTGCCTTGTCCTTCAGGGCTTTTTCAAGCTTTACCAGAGGTTACATTATTGGATTTTTTGAGTGTTCATGAAAACTCTGTTTTGTTGCTGCAGTGACTGAAATCTAATGGATTTGTAATTTAGTTCTTTATTAATTGTAATTTCCTTACAGGAAATTCCATTAAATGTGTTACTTCAGTAAAAGAAAAAAAAAAAACGAGAAAATGAACTATTGTCTCAGAGAGCCCTGTAGCATGCATTTCTTCCTTTCAAATGCATGTGTATTTTAGTTCTCATGGGATATGAACAGCGTGGCTAATGCGTATTGTAACATCATTAATGTATGCTGGGAAGATAGAGAAATGCTTGTACGAATTATAGAAGAAACACTTGAAAAGCAGATAAAGTCCGCATTGCCACAGTGGATTGTACTTTAATAATCTGCATTCAGTATCATAATATGAAAAAAGTAGCATGAAAATATGTGAAACTATAAACAAGCCCTAAACATAATTTAGTGCATAGTATTTTATTTCACTTCATTAATTTATTAATAGAGTTTAAATTAAATCTTCTGCTATCCTGATGAGTGTTCTAATTTTTTATTAATTGATGTGTGCTAAAGGTAAGTTTATTTTGGTAATAAAGCTATATTAACAGACTAGATTCATAAAAGTAGTTGTTAAATATTCAATAGGCCTAGCAGTTTTAGGATTACTATCAAAGTCTAGTCTAAATATGTTGTATTTCCATAATAACCAAACTTGGTCGAGTGTTTAGCAGAATATAAAGTCACAGAACATCTTACAGGAAAAGCAGAATTTAAAAAAAGATTGATATCTTGATCTTGGAGATTACTCTGCTTGCAGAACCTATTGCACTGCAACTGAGTGCCTCAGCGGGTCTCACTGTTCAGGGGAGTAACAAAGCTGAGATCTTTAATTTCTCTTACAACTCCAAGTGTCACAAGGACTTCACAGTGAACCAGTAACCTTTATCACTGTGGAAGTGGGAATGAACATTCTTAAGCAATAGTCACAGTAACCTTAACTGAAGTAGTTAATAAAGTATGAAAGCATTTTGCTGGAGCCAGATGCCACAGTTAAGCTAGTGCAACTTCGTGTACTCTTCATCTGTGTGGCAGGGATCAAGAACTGTGTTTTTACTCTTACGAGCAGCGTATAAATGAGGGGGTTTTTTTAGTAGCTCTGTTGTGTTCTCAGCTCAGGAATTTCATGGATTTGGTGTTGTTTATGTTATTACCAATAGACAGAAAGCACAAGAGCCACCATTGATAATGTCCTGTCAGAAATCCAGAATACTCCATATTACTTTTCCACGCTGTGTGTGTTTGCAAATAGGACATCAAATTATGCAGACTACCATATTGCTTTAAATTGGGAAATATTTTAGGATGCAGTGTGCTGAGTATGCACAGTAAAATTGTATCATAGACACATTCTGTGTCTCTCACATATTTTGAGTATCGCAGAGTTTGAGTCAAAAATTTTTAAGTTGAATTTCTAGATTGTTGTAAGTTGTTTGGAGTCTGAAGTGATGACTGGGATATATCCCACTTTATTTAATACGGGGAGGGTTGTGTGAGAAGATTGGCCCCGGGGGGCTGTCTTTCAGCCAAGGCCGAGGGTAGCCACCTTTCTGACCTTGGGGGAGCCGCCTATGAAAACCTCTGCATGACCAAGCGCCAAAAGTTGCAGACAGTGTGCCTCAAGCAGCTGAAAGGGAGTTTTGCGAGCAGCTTGTAGGCGGGAGAAAATGCACATTTCCAGAGCATCACAGCGTCATTGAGCGCCCTGGATGAGACGAGACCCTGCAGATGAAGCAGCCCTGCTGCCAGCCCGCGGCAGGGCAGCTCCACGCTGATGGCCTCTGTAGTCTTGTCACTCAGGAATCAGAGCTTCTGAAGTTTTTGAGTATCATGTTCGTAAAGAAAGAACGGTGTAAAAGTTGGGGGAATCGCTGAGTAAGGAAAGGTGCCAAAAGAGCCTCTTGTAAACTCAGTGGAGATTTGAGCTATTGTAAACTTGACGGAGCACTTGGTATATGAAGCCTCCATTAGCTTTATTTATACCTATTTACACTTAATTACTGACTGCTTTGCTCTGGTTGCCTTCAACACTTTTGCAGTTGGATTCTTTCCTTTTGGCTGAACTAAGAACACAATGCGTTTTAACACTTCTCACAGAAGAGAGTGGTGGATAATAAAAGTTGCAAGGATATTAACCTGTTGTCTATTGGTTAAGTTTTAATTTGGTTACTTATGATCTCACTTGCATATAATTTGCTCTGGTTCTGACAGTTTTGGCCCACAGAATTTGTGTGTAAAACTGAAGCTGTTTCCTGCCCCTGGCTGCCCCCTGTTCAGTCACCTGCCGCCATGCCGGAGGCTTTCTGCTTGGAGCACTCTGCTCCCACACCGTGTTTTAGTCGGCTGCGGGAGGGGAACAGGACTGTTGTGGTTTAAACCGGCAGGCAGCCAAATACCACGCAGCCGCTCGCTCACTTCCCTGCCCCCCCGCAGTGGGACGGGGATAGAATCGGAAGGGCAAGAGGAAGAAAAACTCGTGGGTTGAGATGAAGACAGTTTAATGGAACAGAAAAGGGAAAATAATACTGATAATGATAGAATATACAAAATGAGTGATGCGCAATGCAATTGCTCACCACCCACGCTGACCAAAAACCAAGTAGCGATCGCTACTTCCTGGAACATGCCTACCATTCATATACTGAGCATGACGTCACATGGTATGGAATACCCTGTTGGCCAGCTGGGCTAGCTGTCCTGATTATGCTCCCTCCCATCCTGTGCTTGGTAGTATAAGAGCTGTCCTTGGCAGGGTACTTAGCAACAACTGAAAACACCAGTGTGTTATCAACATTCTCCTCATACTAAATCCAAAACACAGCACTAGAAAGAAATTTAACTCTATCCCAGCCGAAACCAGGGCAAGGACCAGGGCTGGGGCAGAGACTGAGGAGAGTTTGCAGCATGGTGGGGCTGGATCCATCCCTTCCAGTAGAGTGGATACTGATACGGAGGCAAGAATGACTCTTTACATCTTGGTGACTTCTTTGGTTACCTCTGTCCTCTAACTGCCCAAAGTGTTTCTTTTGGATGTCTTCTTGTCCACTCCTTGGTAATCCCTGTGTCTGATCTTGCCCATTCTTCCTACAGCACAGATATGCAGATGGCTATGTTAATCTGCCTACATTGTTTAAAAAAAAAAAAAAAATCACACTCACTCTTCTTATGTGGCTACCTCATTTTCTACTGTGTCCAACTTAGCATCTGAGTTGTTTTCTTCTTCAGATAATCTCCTTTTAGTAACAGGCTCCACATCAGCAAATGCAGCATGATTCATCCATCCGTTGCATTTTTCAGTTTTATCTCCTCTTTAGTCTTCTGTCAAGTTGAAGTGAAGGAGTTTGCGTCCAGGCTTGCTGTTGGTTAGATGGATAGGTCTCAAGAAGTTGCTGTTCTGGCTGCAGAGCTCACAGCTCTGTCTGTAGAGGGTATTACAGAGTGATGATTAGTAACTTCCTGCAGACTTGAGTGAGCCATCTGTGTTTCCACTCCTTGAAATGTGCTGTTATTTTCATCACCCATTTGGTTTGTGTCAGCTCAGTTTACATGGTCATTTTCACATAATAAACAGGTAGTTAAATTAGGCATACTGCATTTCCCAGTGCAGAGTGTAATTTGTTTACCTCTTGGCAAAGTGGACTACAGCTACTTTTATACATAGGTAATTTGTGAAGGAGCCGTAAGTGAAGCCTCGACCTTTTTAAATATTTGTAGGTACCTTCCACCTTTGGGGAATGGGAACATTTGAGTTACGATGAGACTGGAGCAACAGGGTGGTTAAAACTGCTGTGACTGAGAAAGATGAGACAGTGTGTCGGGGGTGCATGCCACTGGCAAGGGCTTGTGTAAACAGCACAATAACTGTGCCCAAAGTGCATCCTTCAAGAGCTGATATTTAAGTACTGTCCATTTTACGTGGACTTTGGAGAAAGTGTTTTTCTTCTTGTATTCATGTAGGAAACGCGGAAATCGGCGTGGTGCCCTTGCCTGCTGTGAGGGCAAAGGAAAAATCCTGTATGTCACAGAGAGATGGTCATCAAAGGCTCGGTTCTTCAAACAATGCAGTGTCATGAAGTGACATTAACAAAAAAAGGCTTTATCTCATATTAATGTACAAGTCTTTGTCATCAGTGTATCTTAACAAGACAGTTGGCACTTATTTATGGATTAGACTTTCCAGGAAATTTTAGGATCTGAAGCAGACGTTTGCTGTGTGGAGAGAAACTGAAATCCATTATATGATTTAAGCCAGTAATTCAGAAAACTGTTGATATGGAATGAAACTGAAAGAGTAGTTGGATCTTTTGATAGTTATCTGTGCTAGCTTCAGTCCTCCTACCCTTCAAGTTGTCCCCAAAAAAGGTTAGAAAACCACTTTATGAAGTCTTCGTTGCAATTTTTCTCTATTCAGTTTGTAGAAAGGCTACTATTAATTCAATAAAACCATTTTGGGGGCTGCTCCACCTTGTTTTCAAGGTATTGGAGAGGGTGGCTCATGAAGAAAATCATCCTGCCACTAGAACTTGGTTAGATTGTGGTACAGGGCACAAACCTGCTTTCTGGGGCAGTTGTTTTTTTCAAGGGGTAGGATGGGCTTCTCTCTGACTGCACATGGGCTGGGAATCCCGCAGCTGAAGCTGATGGGGTGCTGGAAGGTCTGGTGAGGCTGGGTGCCAGGAAGATGGACGCAAACCTGTTTAAAACGTGTCTGTTGCCATTTTATATTTCTGAGATTTGCTGTCCGGAGCTGTGGGCAGCCTGGTGGGCCTAATATGGTGTACATTGGCATGGTATATGCAGTATAGGTCAGCGGATAGATTGCACTGAGGATTTAGGGCTGAGGGCTGCTGAATGCTCAGTGCAGGAGATGGGAGGAAGCCTGACTGATGGGCAGTTGTGTGTTAGAAAAGGGAAACAAGGAATTTTCAAATGGATACTCAACTTTGGTGGCCTTTGCTGGATGCAAGGCGGGAGGATTCAGAATTTCAGAGGTTAGAGATTCACCCCCAGTTGATGATAGTTTCGTAGGGAAAACTTGTTGGAATGTACTATGTGCAGAGGCTGTGGCTGTTGCTGCCACGAGCGGGCAGGATGTCCGAGGCCCTCCCTGGTGTTAATACCTCCTGATTAAACCCGCTGCCAGCATCTATCATCAGGTCTCTGCTGTTTTCTTACATTGATCTGCCCAGGTGACAGAAGCAAACCACCTGCGTTTCAGAATGTGTAAGATAAATTGCTATTTTCATTATCAGCTACATTAGTTTCACCTCTCTTGAAGTGATCCTTTTTTATTTCATAAACAGACAGTTAAAACAGACACTGCCTCATTAGCTGTTGGGTAGAGTTTTTAAGAATGTAATAATTAAAATATTGACCTATTTGTACAGATACAGATACTTTTTCAGTATAGTTTTGTCTTATTAATAGCTAAGAGAACTGTTGTGAACTGAATAATTTCATGTAATTAATATTTTAGTGAAATTAATATTTTAATAGCTATACCAAGTCACATCATTGTGGGACTCAAATAAATAGAGTAGCTCACAGGAGTATGATAACTTCATGTGTTACTTCAATTCAGCAGTGATATCAGCCGCCACTTAGTCTTTCTACAGAAAAGAGAGGATAAAACAGTATTTGCTGCAGTCTTTAGGCACTTTACTTTGGTATATCCTTGTTAGAGAAATGAATGAGACTAGAGGCTTTCAAGGTCTTTGGTATCCAGTTGCTGTTTATCAAGGTGGGCACATGGTCAGCCAGCACAGCTCCGCTGACGCACAGAGCTGCCCGCAGGAACTCCCTGCTGCCGTTGACCCCATGGATCGTCTCCTTATTTCCATCTGAGACTGGTGCTGCTCCAGTGCCCACCTCTCCTGGCTGAGGAGGTCAAAAGAGTGGAGCCGCAGGACCAGCAAGGACGTTCCCTTACGGAGGGGCGCAGTGGGACTGGAGGCAGCGAATCTGCTGCATGTGTACCATTGGCTCAGAGACTGGGATTGCCAAAACCAGGCTCTGAAGGTTTGCCTCTCTGTCTTGTAAAGCCTGCTTCCAAGAAAGAGCTGTTATTTGAAGAATAAGCATTCACTCAGGGTCACTTTATAGAGCATCTATTGACCGATTTTTCCTCTTGGGGTGTTTGAAGTAGGGCTGCTGTGGCTGGCAGCTGCTGGCAGGAGTCCCGGAGCCTCCAAGAGGAGGGAGCAGAGGATTGTAGCATTAGGGGAACCCTTTCCTTTCTCAGCACACTAAACTGAACATTTTTGTATGTTTACATCCTATTTCTGTGGCTCATTTCACTGTTTATGATTATCCTTTTTTTTTCCTGTTATCATAGATGTCATTTTAAAGTTCCATTTATAATGAGAAACATATGCATGACTTTGTCATTGTTGGCATTACCTGGCTTGGTAGAAATTATTATTTTTAATCAAAGGCAAACATACTGATTAAGGATGCCACAACACTGCTCTGCCTATGGGGAACGTTAACAGTTTATAAATTGTTCTTGGTGACAATTCAGTAGTGAATTACTTTGATATATATGGCTAATAAATTAATATGATTAAGTTAATGAGTAGTACAAGTGTTGCCAAACTCCACTCATCGGGCTTTTAATGCTGCTCCACATTTGCAGCTCTAGCTTCCCCCTGTGGTGAGAGGATCAGTGCTACCTACGCACTGTCATTGTGATAAATGGCATATCCCACAGAGCCCTGCACTCCATCTGGTGTGTCCCCAAAATGAGAAATATTTTATACAAATCACACACTCAGAAGCTCAAAGGACTGTAGAAAGATCTATTTTTTCAAACAATAATAAAAATGCATACATCTCTTTAGCAACTCTTCATTTTTACTGTCATAATGAATGCATATAGCTTTGGGAAATGAAAGCTCGTGTGAGTAACATAGGAAACTTATCCACTGCACAGTAAAGCTGACAAATAAGTTACGTGCTCACTCTTTTATTTTATCATGAAATGTTCGTAGATAAAAAATGATGTTAGAACATCTATTTAACTGGATTTTAAAATTAAAGACCGTGTATGCCGCATGATTGAGTACCACCCCATCTCATGCCAGCAAATTTCTGTGCTGAAGGGAGCATGAATTTGAGTGAATGAGGAATGCAGGATCATATCATTACTCTTTAAAATACAGCCATTCAGTAGAGTTCTGATAATCTAAAAACTACTTGGTGACTATGAGTCACTCAGTTCCTCTCTTTCCTTTTCTCTTTTAATATTATTTTTCTTTAGGGATCCATTTTTAGTGTCTGCTTTATCTGAGTGGGACATTACATTTTTGACAAATGAATAGTTAAAGCTGTTGAGAATTTACTGAATAGTTAACCTTGTTGTAAATTTAATTTACACATAGCCTCAGCTACTAATTACTGTCCGAGAAGTGTGAAACTGAGTAATATACTTTCATTTTTAAGCATTTGCACAATTTTTTTTTTTTAAATTTGATCCTGCTGAGTTCCTACATCTTTTGAGATGACAAAGTTCAACCAAAGTGGTCACACCGAGAGAATTCAGACTGTATTGTCTTGACACTCAGGGCAGCTCTGTGCTGAATTTATCTTGATTTGCAGATGGAAGGGAACCATTTGAAAAAGTTGGCCCAAGTATCACAGAGTTAACAAAATCAGTAAATTGTCGTCTGTCTGTTTTTGTCATCTGTGACATTCTTTCCTACTACCTTTTCTGTTAGCTTGGTGTCTGAAGGCGTCGAGGTCTACAATGATCATAATACCTGTCTGCTGCTCTCTGTCGCATCTTTAACTGACTTTGAAACTGGTTTAGCTCTTTTAAGTCATAATTAAGAAATGTCTTAAAGTCAAAAATAGTATCAGGAGGTATGAAAGATTTATCTTCAGCACCCTTAGTTTTCTGGAGGACTGTTCTGGCAATAACAACACTATTGTAATTGAATAGTTTTTGTTAGGTTTTATTTTCCTTTACAATAACATGATTAAGTTGAACAAATAGTTACAGTCTGAAATGTTTTCCATTCGGTACCTTTAACCAGTATTGCAGCAAGTGTATTTAAATGCCTTAAGAGTGTTTGTGTAAGAATCCCAGACTGACTGCATATTGTACAGTCTTGCATTTTAATATAGGAAGCTGTGTTTTGGATTCACTGAAGTTATATTGTCATTGAAGAATTTTTACATTCATGCTAATGGAGAATGGCTTATTGATTTAGCTGGTTACAAGGCTCATCAAATGCACTGTAGAGTGATAATCCTCTGGTAGGCAAATCAAGCATCTTCAGATTCTGGACTGTTACCTTGGGTGACATAAGGCCTATTCATGATTCTCTATTTTAAAAGAAGCATATTTGAATATTATGGCATACAGAATCAGAGGCAAGGAACATAGATCCTCACTGATACCTCCACTCTGCTTTAGATTTATCCAGCAGTATTTCAGAAAACCTGTTAAGCTCAAGATATCTGCACACACTTAAATTTTTATTCCTATGACTTTGAGAGGTAACTGTCTATAACTGTTTAGATATAATTGTAACTGGCTCAATAATACCTCTCTGGTTGCAGAAAAATGTTGATCCATCATCTATTTGCAATGCTAAAATCTACTGCATTTACATAAATAATATTCTCTTAAAATGCAGCATTCAGATCTATATTAGATTTGAGTAGTGTGGTTTCCTAAAGGAAAGGCTGTATTTTGGCAAAATTCTTGGTATAACAACATTGCTGCAACTTGTTCACAAAAAATAGGGAATAAATCTCACTGGATTAAAAAGTAAGCATGTAGTATACTTAAATCCAAGTATTTCCATAGTTAAGATTCTGGTCAGGTATTAAGTACTTTAAATGTAATTTAACAGCTGTTGTACTTCGGTCCTTGTCATACAGACCTCTGAAGTCCTAAAAAAGTGAAATACTTAATTATGTTTTTAAGATTAGGCAAAGAAATAATCCCATTGATTTGTATTGGATTACTTGTTTGCTTAAACATAAGTGTTTTGCTACTTATTATAGTGTTTTGGAGTACATGTTCTGTAAGGATTCTTCTGCAAAATTGTGAATTCAGTAAGTGCCTATGTCAAACCAGTTCTCCCTTCTGATTGTCCTAGTGGTCTTCATTCTTGTGCTGTCTTGTGTGGACTAGGGTTTGTGAAAAGAAGCAAAATGTTTTTTGAAAAAAAAGTTAGAAAAAATTTTAACGAAGTGGATGCTGATTGGGAAGCCACCTGAAAGATGGCGGTTACTTGTTCTTTTTTGGCCACAGTGAGCAGCTCAGAGTGATGGGAGTGGCTTGCACTTGGAGTCCAAGGTGATAGATGGAAATCCTGCTTGTCGGAGGATGATGATTTGCAAAACACTGGTTCTAGATCTCCCTTCTTCTGGAAATATTCCCACTGGAGTTGAGGCAGTGATAACAAATGGTAGAAATTTTTCATTTGCTGCTACTGGTTTCTGGATTAGCCTTCGCCTTGGTTTTGCAGAGGGGAGAGGTTGGTATGCTGAAAGCAAGAGGTTAAATATGTTCAAACTAGGCAAAGAATGCTGTGTGTGGTCAGGAGGGGGCAATTTGAATCCGTCTATGTAAAGTAGTGAAAAACTGGCCTGGTAGTCTGGGAGAGATTTTGGCATATTTTTTATGTGTGTGCAGAAAATTGAGAGAAGCAAGTTTAGCAATGAAGGCTGCCTCACTGTCCTTTCTGGAGAAGCTGCTTGTATAGCTGATCTCCCAAGGAGCAGACCTTTGCTATGTAGAAAGTACAGCAGCTACAGTTGGTGTTTCCTCCTGCGGAAGAAGAATGTGATCTTCTATCAGCCCTTCTCAAGTAATAAAACATGGTGCCCAGTGCTGGCAACAAATTAGGATTCATGATGAAAAGGAAACATCTCTTACTAAGCATTTTGAAGAGGCGCACATTTTTATTTTGAAGCTAGCATTACTAAAATAGATTTCATTGTCTGATCGTTCTCATTAAGTGACAGGGGCCATATTAAGATTTCACTGGAAATGTATTTGTATTGTATAAACTATTTTATCACAGTCAACATTAATTGGTGTAAAGAAAAACAAGCTGACTTAATGAGTATAGTAGTATACACGATCCTTTTGCTGAAGAGAGAGACCTCTTCAGTTTGCAGAGAGGCATGCTGATAGCAACTGGCATTGCTGCTACCGTGTTGTACCTATTTTAAAGATAAACATGGGACCAGAGTTCTGGAGGATTTGGTCTAGAAACTGAATTCATCCTGAAAATCCTTTGCGAAGAAAAATAATTCCTAGAGCTACCAACCTCCTGTGACTTGAATATGAAAAGCTTTACTTCAGAACGAGAAGCATTTCATATAATACATGCTGAACGTAAATGACAGACATTTTATTAGGAAAGGAAAGCCTTTATTAAAAAATAATGATCTACATTGTTTTTATGTAATCTAATGAATTACAGTAAAAGCCTGAGAAATGAGCTGGAAAAGGTAGAGTACTCTCCCATGAAAGTGAGCTATGATAACCTTTTTGTAATTCTTTAACGTGTTGAAAGAGTATTTCTACACAGACTTATTAAATTAAGGAAGGTCACCTTTTCATTTTATTAACAGATTTAGTTTGCCAGATGATGGACTTTGATTCTGAAAAATGTGGATGAATCATGCAGAAACATATGTCAAGTAGAAAATTGGTTATAAAATGTTAAATCATTTTGATAAACACTATATCTTTGTTTTTACCATTGCACAATTGTGAAAAATAAAATGCTTAATTACTGTTTTTCACATTTGCATATTGATTGGATGTGCTTTAATAATAATGATATTTCTAAGTGGGTTACCTCTCCTGACTGGGGCAGTCTCAATCTAATATTTGTATGAAGGGAAAAAAATACTCTTTTCAATAGTAATATAAAATTCTGTTCTTTTGACATGCAGTATACGATCATTACTTTGAAAGGTTATCTATAAATAATAACCAGTGAAATTGGTCATATGCTTAAAGATGAGCACATATATTGCATTTATCTGTCTGATCCCAGTTCAGCAAAGCAGGAATAAAATTGACATCGTGTCATGCAAGTTGTTCATATACATTCCCAAATCTCTGCATGTATATTAAGTCTTTTTATATAATATGCATATGAAGAGGAAAATTATATTTGAAGAGTGTTACATAAATTTAACACAAAATCTTGTTCTAATTGTTTATAAATAATTTAATAGTCATTTCTAATTGAAGAGAGAAAATGTCATTTGTATTTCCAGTCTCTTGGAATTACTTTTTTTCTGTATTTGCTTCTGTCACCTCTTTTGTCTAAGTAAAAATAATGCATAAGCCCTTTGCTGGTATATGTAACAGAACTGAGAGAACATCCCATCAGTAGCCCCAAACTTAGTACAAATAAAGGAGTTAATGGAATAGATTATTTTCATATTGCATATATGGTTTCAAATGAAAATACACTAATGTACAGATGTAGCTAAATCTCACTATCGTTAACAGCTCAGTAGTTCTGCACACATATGCAGAAAACGCTATTCTTGCTACTCAGGGCACGCAGGCGGGGTGCAGCAGAGTGCAGTTGACTTGGCCCTGGCAATCGCAGAGCAGGTGACTTGATTACACTGAAATCAGGCAGAAAATGTCCTCTTCTGGCCACTCGAGTGAATCAGTCAAATTATCGAGTGGCAAAACTAATTCTATGCCTTGGGCCATCAGAGCTGCCACTTCCTATAAGTCAAGCCTTCACTTAGTGTGAAATTGTTTTTTATTTTATTCTCTTTCATTTATTATGCTTATTTCAGCTAATCCACTTAGTGAATGTGAATTACCCAGTATACTAAAGCTGTTCAGATGTGCAGCCTTTTCATGCTTTACTGGTGAAATATGAGGACTGCTCTCCTTTTAAGGCACTCCCGACTCTGTTATGACCTATACAGTTCAAGTAATATTTCAATTTTTCAGATGAGAACTCGAATGAGGAGAAGAGTTTGAATATGATTTAAAATTAACTAAAAGTGCATATGGTTGAGCTTTCTTTTAAAAGCAGATATAATTCAGATGGGTCACATTTTTAAGAGCTAGAAACATATCTGCAATGAGTTGTAGGCCATTAAGTACCAGTTAATTTGAAAGAGTTTGATGGAACAAATATTCCCTTGGAAAGCATTACATATTGTTTTCAGCATTAAAATATTGCCTTAAATTCTGGCAGAAGCAAAGTTGAGATCTGCTTAGAGCATTCATACAGGTGATATACCCTAGGCAATACTTGGGTATGTAATTCTGTCCAAATGGCAATCCCTCATTTGACTGTGCCCTCTGGTACACAGCATTAACATTTTCCAGTAAAGAAGAGCAAAACATATGGAGTCTTTTATTTCAAGCAAAGAAAAATAAAGAAGAATAATGAGAATAAAAAGTAAAATGCCTGTGGTGATGGGCAAGAGAAGTTACAGGGGAGGTGCTACAGTAGAGTGCATCAGAATAGAAAAACAAAAGTAGCCAAAAGGCACCTCCCATAGGCATCTAAATATAGGTTTCCTATATGTATAAGTACAAAAATATGTAGATGTGTATGTATCATATGCTAAAACAAAGAGGCATGATTCAGGAGAAACCAGATGTATTGTTTTAACTCATATTCACACAGTGCTTTGAGCTGACATACATCTTGGGCGGATGAGGGGACTTGAAGAGTGGAAGGAAGTAAGCAGAGCCTCAAAAAGAAAAGTTGAAAGGATCATACTGTGATTAAGATGGATGCATTGCTGACAGTGTCACAGCAACAGCTGCTAAATCTAGGAGGCACTTGAAAGAGTCTCTCTATTTTGTTATATATGGAAGTCAATAGGTTATTTGGGCTAAGAACACCCTATTATTCAAATTCAGCTGACCCAGAAAGCCTTGCCATCTTTCAATGGCAATTCGGAGGGCTTTGCCATTTAGATAGTGGTTTTGGTATTTCCCAGTACAAAATTGTTCTGTGTAGTCTTGTATGACGTATGGATATGTTGATCTCAATTTTTTTTTCCTGAAATGTATTAGATTAGTCTGTATAAGGCTTCAGAACGCTATTTTGTGTTTGCAGCTGGGTTAGATTGCTGAAAACTTGTCACCAGAATCTCTTTTTCAAACCTATTAAACATCAAGGAAATGTACCATAAGTTGTTTTGGCCTTCCTGTTTTGGAACTGCTTCATTAAAATTTTTAATTACAGATAATATTTCTTCATAGTAGCTTATCAGTCCTATATATTAGCTAAGCCTGAGTCCTAATCCTGTTGAGAATTTGCGTTCATTGATGGAAAGTTTTCACTGTAGATTGTGCATAGGAAGATATCCTGAGAATAGGGTGTTTGCCCATTGATATGAACATGTCCTTTCCTTTCTGATGTGTCTCTCTTGATCTCCATTTTTCATTGCATCGTATTATTCTGCCTTTCCTCTTTATTTTTCTGCCCTTGACTTTTATGTCTACACTACAATTTGTGTTGACCTTGAGGTTGCCCTCAATTAGCTGAGCCATTTCAGTATCGTGGCCCACACCAAAATCCTCAGCAATGTGCTTCTGATTTGAAAAGCAGAGCCATCCTAGAAACTGGTCTGTGACCATTTTTCTTTTCCTTTCAAGTTAGTGTTTATTTCCAGGCAATAAACAGAAGGAGTGATACAAAAGAGATAGAAATCAGAAGCAATAAATCATAGGATCGTTTCTGGTAGGTTTCCTGTCCTCATGCCTGCAGTGTCTGTGCCTCCTGCAAAAAGAGGAGGATTAGGAAAGGCTTGGATGAGAGAGATCAATCTTATCCCTGAAAGTTCAACAAACCTCCTAGCATCCAAAGGATGGCTGCCAGGGATCAAGATCAGGAATTTGATGAATAATGGTCAGACAGCAGGTTAGGCTGGCCTCATGTTTGACCCTAAATGGAAGGAGGGTGTTAGAGTAGCCAGATTGCAGTACGGTCGTGGTTCTTTGCTCTGCCATTGATGACAGAAAGCCCAAGACC
The DNA here is from genome assembly GCF_000690835.1 of Fulmarus glacialis. Classification (NCBI taxonomy): domain Eukaryota; kingdom Metazoa; phylum Chordata; class Aves; order Procellariiformes; family Procellariidae; genus Fulmarus; species Fulmarus glacialis. The sequence goes on from NW_009217594.1 coordinate 61,444, forward strand.
CTGCTTGTACGTCTCCTCCTATGGCTACGCTTGGTTGCATGTCATGGCTTGTGTACAGAAAGCCAGTGTTAGCCAGTCTTCTTTGGCTGTCCCCATTCTGTATTGGAATTTGTTCTCTGGGCAAAGTTCTGTGCTGACAACAAACCTTGCGATCCAGTGGCTAGGTGGGGAGTGGTTTTGGCTTGTGAGTAGACAGAGATGAAGATAGTTTGTGTTGTTGTAAAAGACGTGGTACAATCAAAGGATGGCCTTTGATCTCCTTGGCTACTTTCTGTTCTTTTTTACCTCTTTCTCTTATCATTCATCAGGTATTTTTCTGTTTTTCAGATTCTGATCTATGAAGCAGCAATGGTCCAAATGCGTATTTGTGTAAAATCTCTCTAGAATGTCTGTACTGATACAGTAAAAATAACAATGAGACTGAAGTAGTTTACTAGATAATAAAATATTGCTTACTTTTAGGATTTACTACCTGCATATTTTTAAAGGCTAAGATGATTAGCCACTATGTTAATTGAGGAACTAGCTGGTCTTGGTAGGGTGCTAATTTTCTGTTTTTCTGTTTTCCAGCTCAAGAAGATCATATTGGTCTTTAAAAGAATGGGTGAACTGTAACATCTAATGTTATCACTCACATGTCACACGTGTATTTTTGCTTGATGACAGCCAGTAATATAACTCCAATACTTGTATCTTCTGCTTCATCAAATTCTGTTTTTATACATCTCCTGTGAAGTAATAAATGGTAATTTTGCAATGGATTTTGTGGGAAGCCATTCAATTGCAATTGGAAGGACAGTTAAATACTGTGATGAAATGATTTTTCACAAATACCAGCTAAGGGGCTATAAGCATCTCTTTTAAAATGTGCTCAAGAAACAGTAAATTGTTTCAACCACATCTTTAATTTTTAAATTTTTTTTTTCAACTTTACGTAGGTGTTTTACTTTATTTTATAAAATAAAAGAAGTTGCTTTTGTGTGTCTAAAATCAGTTATTTGAATGAGTCACTTGAATGTGTTTTTATAGCGAGACTCCTTCAACAAGAAGTTGAAATAAAATATAACTAACTTCCTCTTAGTTTTTACGTTAAATTCCAGATTAAAAATTAAATTTTTTTGAAGTGAAAGATGTATGCAGTGTTAGTTAATTTTGGTTTTACTGTGACCCTGAAGATTCATGAGTTAAATTTGTAAGATAGAGTAGATTGATACTGATACTGTCATTCCAGACTTCTAAGCATGTCAGTATTTACTATTGATAAAGTAGTTTGTGTTTGCCCTTTTCTACATGTTTACAAGAAATGACATGAGATCTGTGCTAGTCCTACCTGGATCATTTTTTCTCCAGCACCTAGATCATGTTCCCCTGCATAAATTTGTTTAAGTCTTAGTAAAACTGGATTTCTAGTGTAAATATTTGTGATTATGCTTTTACTTTCTGTCTCGCTTGGAAAAATTTCAAATTCCGGGTTACCTTTCCAGTTAAATAGACTAGCTGAGAACAGTTCATAAAGACATAACATTTTGCAGTGTTACTTGTAAAAAGGCGAATTCAGGGACTCGTGGCAACTTTGGCAGGAAAAGTACTTAGGATGACAGTAGTTACTAAAGATAGTACATAGCTGGTCACATCTTGATTTTAGAAGGCTTTCAGTAGAAACTGTCCTTCCTGAGACGCGGGTTGGTGTTTTGCTGGTGGCTAGACATGGACAGAGCATGGAGGTGGACTGAGATGGATGGAGCAGAGACTCAATGCATGGTCTGATTTGTTAGTCTATGTTGTCCCCTCTTTTATATGACACCCTGTGAGAAGGGGACAACTTGGCTGTAGTAACAGTTTTAATCTAGAACTTTCATAGTTGCTGACAATTATCTGAAGGAGGCTTCTGCTGGTTAGGTAATTTTCTGGTAGAGGGTGTGGAAATGACTGCATGCCTATGAAAACGAGAACTTGTGGTATGGTTAAATGTTCCTTTGTGTATCTTTTACATTCATGTGAAAGTACACTGCAGTGTCTTATTTTCTGTATTTCTTTTTTGTTCTTTGCTGAGAATTTTATTGGGGAGAATTGGAGAAAAAAAATCTATTGGAGAGAGAATTGAAGAGAAAATCTATTGGGGAAACATCAAGACACTGTTTAATGAGGAACAAAAGTCTTCATTGTTACATTTAATATTTGCTGAAACTTTTCCATTTGCACCACTATAATTTTTTCAAGTGTTCATTAAATTATGTGTTAATCAGATTAACTTCTGATTTTTCCTTTTGATAGGAATGCATTGTTTTCTCAATTTGAGGCATTCATTCTGATCTATGGTGAACAATATCTATAAACAAAAGGGAATTGAAATATCTTCCCCGGGTTAGTTTTAATTTTGCTTAATGGATGAAGGAAGATGAAAGGCAACCTCTTCCCCAGGGTTATTTAACATTAGAACTTGAACCTAATTAGGGGATTTGAGATCTTTTTTTGTATAAATTGTTTTAAGAATTGAGAAATGTTTAAGGCACCTCCTAGAGGGAGGTGCATGGCTCCTGGCACGAGAACGGTCTGGGGACTCACTCAGGATCTTCTGGTGTCCCGTCCCCATTGTGCCATTTTGCTGTATGTTTGTGTTCTGAATATCAGATGTCTGTCGTCTTGCTTCCACTCCTCTAAAGCGATGCCAACAGTTGGATTATACCATGTGGGGAGTGAGGAGATCGATTAGTCAATATATGTGAAATATTTAGTTGATGGAAAATGTATATAGTACAGTGATGCCGTGATTATTAGTCATGTCTTTAAAAAATCTTGCACTCAATTTCAGGGCATTCTGCCTGCATAAGAATAGTGAGAGCGGACTTTTATGCTGAAATTGTAGAGAGCTATTGTAGATTAATTAAAGTTACAGCCCCTCAACATTTGTATTCTATTTGGGATGTCACTTCCAGTAAGCTTTTTAAAAATGTGGTGGTGCAAATGGAAAAGTTTGAGCAAATATTAAATGTAACAATGAAGACTTTTGTTTCTCGTTAAACCATTTCTTGATGTTTCCCGATAGATTTTCATCTAAACACTTGCTAATCCCAGAGCTCTGACAGGCAAGGCCTGCTGAATTAGGCCAACCACTGCTACAAATAGCTACTGCACATGAAACAGTAATCATTGCTTTCCAGTCTATTATTAGATTAACTTCATAGGGATTGCTTTTTTTCTCATGTGAGTTGATGCATAAATGACATGCTTTACCCTCCAATAAATCTAACAGCGGAGTGGCTATGACATGATGTTCATACCCCTTAGTCCCATGACAGATTATTTTTGATTGCTGCAGAAGTTTACAGCAGCTTGAAACCATTAGAATTTAAAGGCATCATTGAAATTTTACAGCGTACCTGACTCAGACACAACGGGGCTAGTACTGAGCTAAGTTTGCGGCATATTGGCTCCACGTTGTGACTACCTGTCACAGGGAGTCTTACTTAGTTATACTGATCCCCAGCTGTCGTTCAGAGGAGGTAAACAGTCCTATGGCACTGCACCTTTGCGCTCTCTCCTTGGAGAATGTACGTTTCTGTGCATAATGTTCCTGTGCTTGAAACTTTCACCTGGCGACAGTTGTGACAGTTGAACACATGTGGAGACCATGTTATACACACACAATATTTCCTATACTTGCATGAATGAACATACTGAAAAACATTTGAACCTTTGTTGCTTGTTAACCTTTTTTAAGACTTTTATGTTGGTGATGGTCACTTTTTTTCCCTACTTAGCAATAAATAGAAGTTTGCATTGGTAAAGGATGAAATTCAGTTTTAGTAGCGTGTATGTGCTTTTAATAGTGTTCTTTTTTTCCAGATTTAAGAACTTTGTTTTTTCCTGATGAAACCCAGATAAAGTTTCCAAAGCTCAAGACTCTTCAAATCCAAGGTGTTTACTACTATTTATATCTCATGTGAATGAATGACTGTATTTGGCTCTGGTTCTAAACTGTGTTTACCTGTTGTTTCATACAGCTGTCTAAAATTTGCTGCTTTTAGACGTAAGAAACACAACTATAAAATTGCTATCTAACTTTATAGGAAGATATACATTGATTTCCATCGATTTGTATATGTGTTTGCACATATCTAAAAAGCATCACATTAAATTGAGCTCTTAGATTTCCATAAATCTCTCAATAGATTTCTATTCTGTGCAGTTCCTGAAAAAAGGGGGGGGAAGTCTTTTTCATCTAACAGCTTTGGTTTTGTATTCTGGACAATGTGATTGAACCTGCTTGTGTTCTCGGTATGTCAAGCAGATTCAGGTCAATGAATCTGGTATCAAGTAGGGAGCTGGTCTTAACAGATCTACTGTAGCTTGACAGTTTTATATTTGACAAATATGTTTTTTAAGGAATGGCATCATAGAGAATGAGATATGAAGATAGTATAAATGTTACATACTCTTGATAGATAAATACGAAGTTCTCCAAAGAAAGCTTTAAAGTATTTGCTCTAATTAGCCTGCTCTTTTTTCTTAAAAAAACAGAACGAAACAGATGTTTAATAATTACATGGATTGAGTTCCTCAGTAAGTTGTTTTTGGAAATGGGTTCCCAGTTCTGCATATATTGTGGTCACAGGTTAGCTTTTTCTGAGTACTCTCTAGCATAACTGTCCTTTTCTGTTTAAGAGAGAAAATAGAACAGGAAGTGACAAACAGAATTTTTTGTGGAATTCTTAAGCTTTATAGTTTTATATGTCAGCGTGCTTATAATATAATCCTTTTGGAAATAGGACTGACTTTATTATGGTAAAATATTTATGCCTTAAGAGGAGAATAATTAAAAAAGATATTGAGAAGGCATTTGGAATTTCCAAATGCGAACTTTCACTACAGAACCTCGAGCATTAAAAGCTATGCTCATTAAGTTGGGGAAGAGAATTAATACTTTCTGTACCCAAGTATGTAAATTTGGTCTTACTAGAACACCTTGAAATTTGATTTCAGGTATTTACAGTGTTCTTGAACAGGGTTTGAGTCTCGTCTCTGTGATACTGTTTACCTGCATATTAGAATACCTGAGCTGCCTAACTTAAGTCTAGTTGCGGTTGGTCTACACACGGTTGTTACAGCAGTATAGACAAGGCTGAGTGGTTTTTATGGTACTGTGCTCGCCTATAATGTCTGCAGGAGTGACCTCTTTTCTTTCTCTCTATGGGTATTTCTACCTATTTTGTGATCTTTAGTTTTATAAATGATGATGAAATTATAATCAGTTAGGGTCTGTCTCACAAAACCTTCTGCAGATGAAATAAAAGGTGTTGACAATACAGGGAACCATACAGTTTCAGAATTAGGCCATTTTTCTTGTGACCTGTGAGAGTCAAAACTGAAGGGAACTGAGGATTGATCCATTGTTTATATCCATATGTAACCTTGCAACATGTGGATTAAATCTTCTCTGCACCTGTAGTATAACACTTTCCTCATGCTACAGAATAATACCTTAACTAAAACCACAGCAGCTTTCCAGTGACTTCAAAGAAATGAAAAACCACATTCAGGTTGAAAGCATTTTATTGTTTGTAATTTTTAGCATACTGCATATTAAATGTAATAACTGATGAGTTTAGTAGAATAATCTCTATTACCATATGCAAGAAACATGCTTCATAAGTTATATACATCTTTAAGAACTGTTAACTTTTATAGAATTTGCTGCAACAAATCATTCTGGGAATGCTGTATACTTGTGTTTTCAATTGAGGTTCCAACATTTGGTTGAAGTATCTTCTGTACTTCTATCATCTCATAATTTCCTTCAGAGAAAAGAGAGAACAATCTGCGTATTGGGTGGGAGGATGAGGGAATGCTAATTGAAACCATGTAATAAAAAGGTAATTTAGCAAAACTATTAGGTTTTGGTTTTTTACTATTTTAAGCCTATTATTTTTAAAATTACTTCTGTATTAAAAAGGCTGTAAAACTCCACTGAATGTCAGCACATTGCATCTTAATTATCATTTTCCTTTTCATGAATAGTAAAATCTTTATAAATTGAGAAGTAAAATTAATTGAATAAACTTCAGTTGAACATTTTTATGTTTCTGTTTGAATTAAAAAAAGCATATTGTAGACTTTTTCAAGAACATTTAATGGTTTCCAACACTGACCACACCTCGAACACAGTACAGGAAAAAAGTGCTGATGGAGAGAAACAAAAATGAAGAACAAATGTTAATTAGCATTATACGATTTACAGCTGTGGTTACTGCTGTAATATAGTTGCTAACAACTGTTATCTATTGCTAGATTATAGTTCTCCATCCAGTAAAGAACCATTATCAGCAACTGCTTTTTTCAGCCTTACAGCCAGCGAGTTGCACCGGTTCAGCCTGGAGGCCTACCTGGAGAAATGGACCACGGGCTTGACCCAGGCTGAATAATGTTGTGATAAAGTATTAATCATGTTCTGTTACCCTATAACTTCCAAAAGTTGTATGATTTTCAGAAAATCTAACATTAATTTAAAAGTATAAATGACTGTGGCAACAAATGTAGAAAATACAATTTAGTAAATCCAGGATACTCATATATAAACAATGTGTTTTCATATGAGTATATTAATACAAATAGAACAACTGTATATAGCAAAAAAATGTTATTATTAATGACAGTGAATTGAAAAATATTAGAATTCATTAAAACTGATTCCTGACATTCATTATCTGAAGGCTTGGTCTCAGCAAGGCCTAAAGTGAATTAGTACCAATTTCTCAAAGCATTAAAAAGACTTCTGAATCCATAGGTAAAAGGTTTCCATTAGCAAATCTTACATTAAACCAAATTACAAGATACAAATTGAGAAATTCATATGGCAATTAGAATTATATAAACTTTTTATTTCCTGTTGATGTTTATTGTATTCTGTAAATCAATACACATATATATATTTAAAGCTACCAAATAATTGATGCTCATGAACTCCATTTGCATCACTGTGTGATGCTTGAAACAGCTTTTGCCTTCAGTTACATTTTGAAATGATGCTGGGTCTTTTGAAACAGTTTAAGTAGTTTACTGCATGTTTACATCTAAGAACGCTGTCCATATCAGATGTCAAGGTAAAAAGATATAAGCCCTGTAACATGGAGTTTGCTGTTCTTGTGAAGGCAAGGAACTTTTTTTTGCTATTGTCATCTTGGCATTTCAATTCACTTCCGTTAGGCTCCTGAAAATCAGTAACAATTGATTTTGTGGCACAAAGTAAAGTAATTTCTGCTGCAGTGGCTTGTGTTTACAGGAAGTGATGAAACATGATGTCAGTTCCTATTAGTTACTATCACATTTCCACCCTATTTGACTTTGGGCCACTTTGAGGGTGTGTAAGAATTTCATTATGACCCAGTCATAAGGCTAAGTTGAAGAATGTCCTTCTGAATTTAAATATCTGAATCTATATTGCCTAAACTGGGAGGTTCTGGTATTGTTTTTATGTATTTTCTAAATTTTATAAGAAAATGTATATGTTTTGTAAGAGTTTAAAAAAGAAATTGAGCACCTAAGTCAACTTGCAGAATATTTGCCGGAAGTGTGACTGTCTGTATTTCACTGCCTACATACTGCTCTTTTTTATAAGAAGCAACAGCAGCTTCCATTACATGCTAGGAAGAACTGTGAAAGGTTCATAGGCTTGGAGCCTATGGGCTTGGTTGCAGCCTGGCTTCTAGGTCATTAGATGTTAATGGCTCTATCTTCATGCAGTTCTCATTACTGCTCCCCTGCAGAGAGCAACTGTCCCCTCATATCTCCAGGCTGAGCTGCTCAGGACACCCTTTTCTTAACCCTTTTCAGTCAGGTTAGTTTAACAATTTAACATACTTCTGAAATGAGTTACAGAGCTACTGCAGGAGTAGCACAGCTGACACATCTGACAGCAGTGTCATATAGAAGTTGATAATATGTGCCTGTTGGGCATCTGGGTGGTAACTTCTACAGTCAGTAACACTGCAGCTGGAAAGGATAAGCTAGAGTTTAGCTCTTTTAAAATCAGTTTCTACTCTCCAATTTGGGTTATGAATGCAGTCCTGTTGCCCTTGGTTCACTTGCGGGCATTTGTGAGGTTGGGTGTTTCCTGAGGGTGTGTACCCAGTCCTGCTTGTGATGCTCTTTGCTATCCGGGACATTACTCAGGGCAAGTAGGTAAGGCACAAGACCGTGTCTTCTGGAGTAGCAGCTGTTGTTGAGTAGGATGTATTAGGACGTACCAAACTACTGGAATTTTCTTCATCTTAGTCAATAAATAGACTATAGAATGAAAATAGTTTGTATATATTGCCACGCAAAAGTATATTATAATTATCTTTAAAGCTTATCCAGGATTTTACCAACATCGGAAAACAGCAAACTACATTAAGTGAGCTGCTATATATTCAACCAATAAGTAACAGAGTAAATTATCTATAGCAGTTTATTATAGTGGATTAATTGTTTTGCCTTCTTGTTATCTTTTTTAAAATTTTGTTCTAATGTCTTAGTACTATCTCTTAGGCTTGCCATTGACACAACAGTAGCAGGGCTAGAAAATACAGTGTGTTTAAAGCAAGTTTTGTCCTGTTAAAAGATCTGAACTTTTCACATTTTAAATATGAAAAGTCAGAGATGTGTCCACTTAGCGTACACAAAATTCTGCTACTTTATTGACATCTTTCTCTCATGTGTTTATACACGCATGCCCGCACACATGCAGTGCAGTGCTCCGTATGCCTTCGCCTAACTGCAAAGGGAAATGACAAATTCGCTTTCCTAAGCATACTACCCTGTTACTTTTCTAAACATGCTTGTGCATGTGTGTGCATGGGCATACGAGCATGGGCACGTGTGCATGTGCGCATGCGTATACACACACAAGTCGGAGCAGTGTTGACATAGCTTTTCTATTTGCTATCAGTTATAAATGCTGGGATTACCTGGGCGATTGTTTTCTCAGAATGCCATAATGTAATCTCAAACCTAATACTCCAACAACCATGCACTAATTAAAACTGCAATTATATTTTTGCTCAAACAAAACGACTTAATAAACATTATCACAAACTGTTTACCCTTCCCAAAAACAATTTATGCTCACTAATACAATTTCCCATTAAAACTGCTGCCAGGTAAATTAAAAACTCTTGAAATACTAAGTAAGTGGGAAATTAATTCAACAGTTTAATCTAGAGCTAATAACAGTTGCAAGCTCAGAAAAAGATTGCTACAGCGGGGAGTTAATTAACAGCTTATTCCCCATTTGATAAAAGTAATCCACTCTAATTCCAGTGTAATTTACCTCAATGTAATATAAAACCACAAGCTGCTTCTGGTGCTAGTAATTATTAGCCTTGTCCTGTGGCCACATTGACAATAAAAGTCAGCAGTATCTTAATAATAAGAGGCAGTCTGCTAAATGCCCACAATTAAAGATGTAACATGAAATCTTGAAACTGCAACAATCATGTATATTGCTAAACAGACTGGAGGTACAAGTTCAACAGAAAGAAGCACGTCTAATTGCTGTCCCTAGTTCTAATAACCAGGTGTGCCTTTCATAAACCCAGGTTATTCTGCTGCAGAAAGTTCTGTCTAATAAATGCACTGGGGAGACTATAGGATACAGGTTACAAACAGGTCTGTTGTTGTTTCAACTTTGGAGCGGGTGAGTGTGGATGCTGTTTTATTAGCTTCTCTGTTATGCAAATGAAATACAAAGCTTGGAGCTCTTGACCTGAAATATCATACTGGGGTCATAAATTCAGTGTGGCTCTTGACGTCAGCTATACTGAAGTCTCTTTTCTTTTCTTTTCTCTTTTTGTGGGGTTAAAACCAAGAATCAGATTTGATACATTCATATATATATGCATACACATATGCACATACACAAACATATATACAAACATTCATCTGTACAAATATATGAGAAATGTTTTATTATAAATTTTCTTGTTTAATCCCAGGATAATATTTTCTGATAATTATTTTGATTTGCTCTTGAGCAATCATGACAATCAATCACTAGGGAACTCAAACTTTGTTTAAATATTGGCAGTTTTTTAGATTGGTTTCTGAATATCAGGTAGACTCCCTGGTTGGCTTGCATGATGTGTTCTTAGCACTTTACCATTGTCACTGATTTAAGGATGTCATAGTAAAGGTTAAGTTAGTAAGTTAGTACACTGTAATCACAATTTAACTTAAGCGCATGAAATTAAACGACCTATTTAATCATATACATACTAATACTTGAAATAAGAAATGTATGGCATTATTTTAACCCATTGATTATTAACAAGGGGTGAGTGGTTTTGATTTTCTGCTGTCACCTAAAACATTTGTTTACAATATCGATGTACTTGAGTAACTTCCTTCTGGGGCTTTGATGGATTTCTCAGAAATAAGTCGCCTGCTGGGACATGCTCCATTGGATAGCAATTGCTAACAAATACGTCTGATGTTATAATTGTGGGGTCTTTTTAATTACTCTAAGCAGAGAAAGAATTAACTTTAAAGGCTAACTTTGAAAATATAAAGCAAAGGTTCTAGGATTGTGTGCTCATGTCATTATAAAGGTGTCAGAGCTGGTGACAAAGATGAAGACAGTGACCGTAGTGATAGTTCAGTTACAGAGTCCGTATTCTTTCCCACATGTTCTTCAAGAAATTTGATTTTTTGGGGTTCGTGCGGAGACAGACAGATGTTTAGAACTGAATTAACACTTTAACATATCTGAGGTCTGGTAGGATACTCTGCATACTGTCATTTTTCTGCTGGTGCTGGTTAGCAAAGCCAATACCCTTTTTTCTATGTAAATGTAGTTCTTCCTTATTGAAAATATTAATTTGTTTTCAGGTGGAATTTTTGCCTACTTTCAATACTGATTTTTAGTTTGACTGAGTAATCAGCTCTTGGGCAAGGAATGTTTTCCCAAGGAGAGCTGGGAAATAACACTGTATTGCACTTCTTTCTTGGCGGGTAGCTTGCTCTCCTTCATTGAGGCATTTTTTTTTTTTAAAAAAAAAAACTGTGAGGATGGTTGAATGCTGGAGCACCCAGTGGAGTGGAGTCTCCATCCTTGCAGATATTCAAAACCCATCTGGACACTGTCCTGGGCAATCTGCTCCAGGTGACCCTTTTTCGAAGTACGGGGGTTGCACTTACATAATCTTCAGAGGTCCTTCCCAACCTCAGCCCTTTTGTGGTACTTCTTAATGCACTGGAATTTCACCTTAATCTAATGGCAATTTATTGTTTTAAGGTTTCTCTTTCAGGCTTTTTCCATCAAATAAGACAAGGTAGGAGCTGTTAACTGAAAGAAACATAGCAGAGAGGAGTAGACTGAATACATGAAATGATAGTTTTTTATTTCTGATAGCAATGATAAGAACTCTTAGGAGAAACTGTTAGTGTCTGACTAAAACAGCACTTAAACTATGCTACCCACTCCCACTTCATTTATTTATGTACTTAGCAACAATCGTGTCTACCAAGTTTAAACTTAAAGTTCTGAGTTTGGAAGGATTTTTTCATTTTTGTTGTTCAACAAATCTTCAGTAAAATAAATACTCTTGACCATAATGGATTTTCTTTCCTGCTGGCATAGAAGTCATCCATAATCTGTATTTTGTCTATATACAAAATCTCTAGTATGAGTGAAGCGATGCTTAAAATTCTGTAGGTCAAGGATTGAAGCCCAATCATTGTGGATCCTCAAACTAGATAGACCTAGAAATGAATTAGCACACCTCATCAGCTGCTTATCCTTGCTAACCAGCCCTCTGTGCTTGCATTGCAATCATTGTGGCCACGCTATCAGAGCCATAGCAGAGCTGGGACAGACTTAGGGCAGTTCTACCACAGCAGCTTGGGCTGAATTAAAATCAGCCCTAAATTACACAGGTTAGAGAACTGGTCTGCAATGCAGCTTGGGATGAGGTTTTCTAATAGCCAGATAAAGTCTTAGATTTAAATATGATTTCACAATTGAGTAATTTGTATTTTTTGTTTAATTGCATTTGACAATTCAGGGGAAAAAAAATACTGTTTGGTATTCTCATTGCCTATTCTTCAAACATATCTGCAAAGTTATAATTATGAAAGGTTATATATAAACTAATAAAGTATTCTGCAAGAATATGGTACTCTGACAGATTTAATATTTATTTAGTATTTAGCACTTCAACTGGACTGTGTAGGGTTGTCATGGTTTAACCCAGCAGGCAGCCA
>NW_009217595.1:0-9161 GCF_000690835.1 Fulmarus glacialis
ATTATTATTATTATTAATAATACTGCAATTATTATTTACTATGTAATGGAGGCCCCATTATATTGGTCACCTGGAGAAAATACAGTCCTTTTTCTGAAGGACTGCCATCTACATAACAAACTGTATTCTCTAAGTATTCTGCTCAGATAGGGTCTGAGTAGACCAAACATAAGGATAAATTGACAATAGTCTGAACAACATCTGAAAGCCTGTTACTACATGTTATATGGCAGCTGGTCCTCTCGAGCCTCTTGATTTTAAAAGACGTGTTGGCACTGAACTTTGAATAAATGTGTTTCTCAAAGTCCCAGTCTCTTCCCTAAGAGCCTGTTCTTACAGAACAACAGAGTATTATGTGAGACCTCTAAACCAGCTCCAAAGAAACTGGGATGTGAACACTGCACAACAAGGTATTGCAAGAGATGACCCTTTGGGCACTGGAAACTGCAAAGCTACATCAGTACAGTTACAGTGCTCTCATTACTATTATTGGGTCATTCGGAAGCATTTCTGATGTCTCTGCACTTGCGGTGCAAGCATAGTCCTGTTGTTTACTCTCTTCAAAGTCTCTATTTCTTCACTGCTTGTACCCAACCCAGGGAATTTAGCCATTTGTCTCTTTTACACATGGCTTCTTCCCGTGACGACACCACATGGAGTTCCCAATAGTTTCAATAATTATTTAGTTTATATGTGGTCATTTCCTCCATCATCCGCCATCCTGAGTCATATGCAAAGGACTGGGAGCAGACTCATGCTCCATGTTGACATGGAGACTCCTGGATAATCCCTCAGGATTATCTGTCTTCCTTCACCTGTGTACTATTCCTTGTCTTTTCCAATTCATACAGAAAGTCTCTGTGGCAGTGAGATTCATGAAGGTTTTGGTACCTACCTTGTAAGGTCAGTAGATTTGACTATCCCTAGACCACATGGCATTGGTCAAATAACAAGGGAGCAAAAAAGGGTAGAAAGAATATTCTAGCTGTCAGATTATCCAACGTCCTTTGAGATGTTGAAGAGACAAGAAGGAGGGACTTCAGTAGGTCGTCTAGTCCAACCTCCTCCTCAAAGTAGGGTCAGCCATGAGGTCAGGCCAGGTTACTTAGTGCTTTATCTAGCTGGGTCTTGAAAATCACCAAGGAGGTAGAGCGAGAGTGTACAGCCTTCTGTCCTTATACTAAAAGTTTTGCCTTATATACAGCCCTAATCTCTCATTTCAATCTATGTCCTTTGTCTCCTACCATGCAGCCACTGTGAAGGACCTAGCTCCATCTTCTGGATAAACTCCTCATCAGTAATGGCAAGCTGCTGTCAGGTTCCTCAAAGCCATCTCTTCTCCAGGCTGAACAAATGTAGTTGCCTCAGCCTCTCCTTAAAGCGCCTGTGCTCTCACCCCCAACCATCTTGGTGGCCCTTCACTGAACTCGCTCCAGTTTATCATTGTACTGGAGGGCCCAAAACCAGACACAATATTCCAGATGTGGACTACAAATTGTGTGTAGAGGAGGATAATCCCTTCTATTGACCTACTGGCCGTGCTGCTGTTCATACAGCCCAGGATGCTGTTGGCCACCTTCACTGCCAGGACACACTGCAGGCTCATGCTCGGCTCACTACCTAACAAAACCCCATGGCCTTTTCAGCAGAGCTACTCCCCAGCCAGTCAATTCCTTTCTTGTATTGCTGCAAGGGATCATTCCTACCCAGGTGCCAGATTTTGTGTTTGTCCTCGTTGAATTTCATGAAGTTTGTCTGCCCACTCCCCGAGCCTGTCTAGGACCCTCTGGACGGCAGCCCTGTTGTCAACAGTATGATTGGTCCCCCCAACTTGGTGTCATCTGCAAACTTGACTTGCCTTCTTTGGGTCATTGACAATGTTAAAGGGGAAATGTCCCAATACAGTACTTCACTTGCTCCCAGCCACCAAGTAGAATATCACCCATTAACTATGTCGTGGTTTAACCTGGCAGGCAGCCAAATATCACGCAGCCGCTCGCTCACTCCCCCCGCCAGTGGGGCGGGGAGAGAATCGGAAGGGGGAGAGGGAGAAAAACTCGTGGGTTGAGATAAAGACAGTTTAATAGAACAGAAAAGGGAAAATAATAATAATAATGATAGAATATACAAAATGAGTGATGCACAATGCAATTGCTCACCACCCGCGCTGACCGATAACCAAGTAGCGATCGGTACTTCCTGGATCACGCCTATCATTCATATACTGAGCATGACGTCACATGGTATGGAATACTCCATTGGCCAGCTGAGCTGGCTGTCCTGATTCAGTTCCCTCCCATCTTGTGTACCTAGCTCAGTCAGTAGGCATGGGAGCTGTCCTTGGACTAGGAGGGCACTTAGCAACAACTGAAAACATCAGTGTGTTATCAACATTCTCCTCATACTAAATCCAAAACACAGCACTAGGAAGAAATTTAACCCTATCCCAGCCGAAACCAGGACAAACTACTACTGTTTTAGCTCAATTATCTAAACATTTTTTTACCCTTCTGGTTGTCTGGCTGTTGTATGGTACCTAAAAGTGTTTGGGAGTGGGGGAAGTGAGAAGAGGCAGAGATAGTTCTGATGCTTGCTTTCAGGGGACTTGGCTAACGCCTTGGGAAACAATCACCATCACTATATACTCTTGTAGCTACAGAGATCTGTAGTCCAAAAGGACTGTTGGATCCTCTTTAACATGGTCCAGAGGATGACATTTAAATCTCTAACATCATCTACCAGCACTAATGTCAGCTGCAAGACAACAGAACCTGTGGTGGTACATTTCCCCCCTCTCTCCTGGGCCACTCTATGATCTCAGAAACTCCCGTTAAACTTTGGCCTTTGTGCAATGAGTTGGGCGGTGAAGTGTCCCTTGACAATACCAAGAACTCTTGCCTGACTGAGGTGGGGGAACGGTACTGACTGTAACAGGAAATCCTGCTGCCTGGCCCAGGTCGGGGACGAAAGCGGGGATAATTCATCATCCCCCGACACCCTTATCTGAGTCTGTAACTTGAGTGGAACGGCACCATTGTTACTGAAATCTTGAGAATTTTCATGGATGACTAAAGCCAATCATCTTGCGAACCTATAAACAGTTGTCCTAAGTGAGACCCTTTGAACTCTCCTGGACGGCAGTGGGTTGTGCCCAGAATCTCCCTCTGAGTAGGACGCTTCTCAGAGTTCACGAACTCTTGAGTTTGTGATATTTGGAGGACTGTCGCTGACTGACACGGAACCTGAACTGAAACACTCCTCGGCCAAAACACTGCTCGAGGCTCAACCCTTTGCCCGTTGAGAAATGCCAAGACATTTGATGTGAATATTTCACGAGACTCGAGGGGAATTTTTAACAGGTATACCTTTGTATATTTATCTATCTTTGTATCTGCGTGTGTATGTGTGTGAATTGATTCAGATAACCAATAGTAAGCATAATCTGTAATTAAGTCACTGTAGTGATTGCATTAGACTCTACTAACTCACGTTTTAAATGTTAAATTAGTCAATTATTAAGTGCTGCTAAAATCTTGTGATTCACTTTAAACTGTGAATGAATCTTATGCTGCTACACGCATATAATCCCTTAGACATAAACCGTTGACCAAGTCTGGGACTAGGAGTGGATCCAGCCACACCTAGACTCCTCTCTGAGAAGGAGTTTAGAAAGCAAGGGTGTCCTTTCTGAACCTCATAACTCAATGGGAGGGTCTCCTTACCCTTTTTGTATTAGACATAAACCGTTGACCAAGTCTGAGACTAAGATTGGATCCAGCTGCACCTACGCTCCATCAGGCGTTTAGAAAGCAAGGGGGTCTTCTCTGAACCTCGTGACTCAACGGAAGGGTTTCCTTTACCCTTTTTGTCCTCAGCCTCTGTACAGATCATTCCAACTCAATTCTAACACGATTTTCCTTTGCATGCGTCATCCATGTAGTAAGCGATAGAGTGAACCTTGCCATCGAACTCTGTTAAGTCACACTTTTATCAATTTCTACTAAAATCATTTTCTGCTAATACCTTTGATGGTGATTCTTTAAGCGGCCTCTAAACCACTCATTCGCGACAGAACTGTAAACAATGTGGGTGCAAGAGGCTGTGCATTGAATGTATCACTCAGTTTTGCCCTTCCTTTAACGCACATCATTGGAGAGAGTATGTCTTCGCTGAACAAGAATACAACATTGCCTTTTCTAGAAAGTCATGTTTGACACGCTGGTATAGCCAGAGGTCTTCTGATAAGCTATGATAAAAGAGCACCCTCCAGCCATTTTGTCTTAAGCTTGCTGTAAAAGAGCCACATCCAGCATGACATCGCCTGTGCATCCCCCTAGATATTAGGCTATAGGCAAGACTCAGTTTCATGTGGGTTCTACATCTCTCCCTCATATACATTGTCATATACTTTTACTATTTTCATCTCAGCTATTGTGCCTCTTGATTTCTAAGATCAGAGGATGGGCATTTCTGGAAAGTTCTGGTCAAGAGAAGCAGCCTTCTCATTTCAGTATGAGCAGATAGCTCCAAAAGCATTTTTTTTTTTAAATAATTTTCTATAGGTCTTACACAGTGATAAATCAGACATGCTAGAGAGCTGGGTGCTTATACTCACAGTTTAAGTATCTTGAGCCAAATCTTTGTGGTGATATAAGTTAGCACAGTTTCTGAATGAAACTATGCTGGCTGACCAGCCAGCCTCCCTCATTGTCACAGTGTAATACATTTCTAAATTGCTCACATCTATTAGCAGCTAATGCTAATCTTTGAACCGGTATTTTCTGGTTATGATCAATTCCCTATTAATCTGGTGCATTATAGCCCTGACTGCATGGAAAAATCAATTGCCTTTAATTGTTAAGCTGAAATCTATCTGACACAAAGAGAGAAATGATATCCTTCATCCCTGAAAACAGCTAGAGCTAAGATAAGTGAAAACAATCATGTGAATCATAGCCATACAGTTCATCTTCTTCCAACCACCATTTTCTGCCATGTCAGAGCACCATCTTTGCCTATCTCCACACTGTTGCTTTTTTTTAGTGTGTACCCCTAAGTATTCTGCAGCACAACACATCCATGCAGTGCACTCCACATGTCCCTCATCTGGCACAGCGTCACCACTGACTTCCTGCACCCACGAGCCCAGTTGCCTCCTGTCTTGGTGTGTTTGTGACAGGCGTGTGATCAGCCTGGGAAAACAGTCTGAGGTTCTTCATCTCTGAGTCTGCCATTGCTGCCTCGTTCTGTGATTACTGCAGAGTACGCATGCATGGTTCTGAGGAGTGCTGCATAATGTACACTTAAAACCACACAAGACAAAGGTTTGCTAACGCAGTGCATTAACTGAATTAACTCTCACTGCAGTACCAGTAAGGAGCAGGATCTTTTGTGTCTGTAAAGTGAAAGACTTTGAACCATACCTAAAATTAAGACTGGAAAAAAGCAAGAGGAATCAGGTTACACTTTTATTTCTGGGTCAAATTTATCCTTCTTGTCATTTCCCTAGCTTGCAGAATTCACTGTGAACTGTGACAGTCTGAGGCAAATAAACCAAATTTCTATTTCCCAGTGGCACCATACAAGTATGGAGTCAGGCAAAGAGAAAGCAAGATGCAAGCAGCAGAATTAGAAGCAGACAGCACAGCATGAAGGATATCTTGTGTAATTTGCAGCAAAGCACCTTCCCAGGAACCTTACTCTTACTTGAAAGATCTGGGAACAGAACCAGATGTAGTAGATATTTTTCTTTCTCAATCTTTTTACAAGTTGCTGGCTTAGAGACAGTTGAAAAGCGTATACCTTTAGCTGGATAGCTAAAGTATAGTCTAAGTGGTTTTTATGCACTTGACTTTTTTAATTTAAAAGTGTTAATAGTTCCAAAGGTTCAACAGTAGCTGTGCAGGTGGTGGAAAATTAAGTGATTGGCAATTAAGAAGTCCAGAAAACTACAGAAATTTTTAAAATCTCAATTGGAACATAAAAAGATGATGCTACCATGGTCTAAGCTACCAACCCATAGAAGAGATTTTTGAATGTAGATCAGTGTGAGGAAAAAAAAGACATAACAAGATCTACTGTTTGCAAATTGATGTCACATCAGAGCAGAAGTGAATTGGTAATTATGAGCTGTGATGGTAATTATCCATTGGATTCATTTACTTCAGGATCTAGGGATTTCCTTAAGCTGTGTCCAGCTGTCTTTCTAACAGATGTACTACAGACTGAACAGGAGCTGGTGGCTGAATGCAGAAAGTATTGCTGATGTTCTTCATCCTGCACAAGTTTCAGACTTGGAGGTCGTTAGTCCTAATGTTTCATGCCATCCTCAAAGCTAGGAAAGGGTGGGAGGAGGTGACCCACTCTCTACGTATAGATGTTGATGAACAAAACTTTCCAGCAGGTCACACTCCGCTCACTTCCCAAAGATGCATTGTTTGGCCTTCAGGTGCCTCTTTAAGAGTATGTAAGGGGTTTGCTTGCTCGGAAAGCCCAGTCACCACAGATTTAAGAAATCACAGAGAAAAAATACTGGTTTTCTTCACCACTATTGGCTCCCATGATATCCAAAACCATTCCCATCAGGTTCCCATCTCCACTTTCATAGCATTTTTGGGGAGCTCCAAGAAAAGACAAAGCTAAACACAGATAAGGAAAAAACATAATAGAGTTAAAATTCTCCTCCAAGCACTTTCCATGGGTTGAAAGCCTGACAGCTGAAATTAGACTGAAGGTCAGTAACAGATTTGATACTCCCTAGTGACCGATTTATACCAGGCAGATGACAGTACAGTTTCTAAGGTTTATCACATTAAATCTCCATTTTCACAAACACACCTAAATACAGAAATTAGATGAGCTAAAAATACTACAGAAACAAAGGTTATGAATGAAAGCAAAAGGGCTGCCAACAATTTAGTAAGCTCTACAGCAATAGCTTCAGCCATAACATTGCCCTGGGTAACTAACCTGTCTTGCTCTCTGAGGCAACAGCTCACTAAGGAGAGAAATGTAATATTTTCATACAGTTTTTCTGCTAAATGCTGAAGCTGAGACTGAAGAATGTTAAAAGCAGACAATTTTTTTTACACCTGAGCAAAACAATCCAAAGCTACCTTACAAAAACAGAATAAAGAATATAACATTGCAGAAGGCTAAGGTTTCATCTAAATGAACAGGTCAAACTGGCAAACATCTAGGAGAAATCCACTGGATGCATACATCAAGCACTGCCAGAGGAATATGTCCCTAGATCAGATAGTTTGGATTACAGAAATACTATTTTCATGCATGTGTTAGTATTTTCAAGATGTGTTTATATGCTTCAATAATGCAGAATTTAATGGTAAATCAATAAAGTTTGGTAATTTTTTATTTTAAGTTTTTAATCTTATGTAGCTTTTAAATTATGTGACAGAACTGCCTGCAAAATGCTGTGGTCCTGGAGGCCAGTTTTTGTCCATTGTGGAGGGAAAATTAAGGTAGGTTTTACAAGAATTTGATTCCCCATAAAGTACATTGCAGCTGTAGAGAACCTTGAGAACAGCTGTTCTGTGAAGCTGAGTTTTGGCCTTATATATAAAATAAGACAAAAATTTCACAGAGGTTTTTTACTCCATATTCTTTACAAAAGAGCATGACAGCTGATACAGGGTAAGAAACTGCTGACTTGCAAGTTCTAATAAAAACTACCTTTCTATTAATGTCTTCTGTCTATCCAGTCCCTAATATAATAGATGCTTTCTCAGGATGGTGTTTTTAAATGCTACAGTAAGGCAAACGAAAAATGAAAATAATGAAACCTTGTAATTTACACTCCAGTCAGCTAATGATGCCTCATACCCATGACAAACCAGGCTGTGAAATGACATGATTCAATCTAGGCCAGCAACCTCAGAATTAGATGCTGTGGGATCTTTTCTAAGCTCTGCCACTGACTCACTCCATGTGCCTAGAGATGTCGCCTCTTAGCTGTCTTTTGGGTAATTATAAAGTGAAAGAACTGTCACTTATTTAATTTTTAGCTCTACAGAGGAGCAACAGATCAGAAAGGTGCTGTAGAATTATTTTTCCACTTCAGTAGTTATGAATCATAAATGACGAAACATGAAATATGAAACGGAGAACAGGAGTACAGATTGAGTTGATTTAATAATACTTTTGTAAAAAGTGAGCTTATTCCCCTCCCCCGCCCCTTTTTTTTTTTAGGTCTGCTTATAGGAAAATCCTGAAATTGGAACTGTGCGTGAGGAAGTGCAGAAGTCCTGAAGGACCTCCACTATCTCTATACTAACTACCAAAGAGAGACTTGAGTTAGGCTTCAATATACGGTCATTTGTTTCCTGTAAAACATTTTTTTAATATTAAATGTACATCCTTTGGCTGGCAAGTAGGGTATAGGAGATCTGTGAAATGAGTGCCAAAGAAAGATCATTTAAAAAAACCCACATACTAGGTGATAAGTAAATTTAAAATTGAGCAGTATTCATACCAAGGAATCTAAATTCTGTAATAAGTAATAAATCAATTAAAAACAATGCAATTCCCCAGGGAAAATGGCCTGTCATTTAGTCCAAAAGTTTGCCCGAGGCCACAACAGGAAGAGCACAGCTGCACCTCAGCTGTGCATTCCTCCCGTGTCACCATCTCTCTGCTCCCATACAGGAAACTAAAGCCTGGTTATGGCATGCAAAACAACACGCAGGGCCAGACTCTGAGCTGCAGCAAATCAGAATATGTCTGCTGATTTAATGATGCCATCTTAATTAGGCAGGCTAATGTTTTAGACTTTGAGACTCTTTTAATTGCTTTGGGAGCCAGCAAAGATTTGGCCTGCACAGTAAACGTGCCACTTCCCTCTGAGGAGCCTGCCGAAAGTAGAAAGTTGATGGCTGTTCTTTATTTTCCATGCACTCCTTACATTTTCTACTAAAAGATTAGATTCCCTCTTAGCATGTTTTCCTGAAGCACTGTGCTTTCATGTATCCCAGAAGTGTTAATGAAGCAGTTGGGATTGCATTTGGAACAATTTACAGCTTTTTCCTCATGTTTATCCATGTAAGAAGCAGTAGTAGTAGTACTAGTAGCAATATAAAGGCTTAGTTCCTATTTATTTATTTATTATAACTTTTTATTTACCTTATAGTTTTTACATTATTACT
>NW_009217596.1:0-12910 GCF_000690835.1 Fulmarus glacialis
CCAGATTTGCACCTGTGTGAAAGCTGCTGCATTGCTGCAAAGTGCTGCGGAGCCTCATCCCACCTTTCATCACCCCAGCCCCGCGTTGCCTGCCCAGGACATGCGTAGAATACGCCTGTGTGGCTTTTTTTTGAGGAATAAAGAAGCCAGTACACAGTACAGAGGCATTTCCAGCACGTGACAAATAAAAGTTGTTAGCAGCTTCCACATGCGCATCTCTACCGTGGCCAGGGCTCACATGGGGTCCCGCACCCATCGCCTCCTACCCCAGAAACCCCCCTGCTGATGTCACGCTTTGGGGGGGACAGGACAGGAGAGGGCACCGTGATGGCCATGCCCCGCCTCGCTGCTGGGGCCACACGGAAGAGACAAGGTGAGCGGGATGGGGGCAAAACCAGCCCCAGGGTGGCCGGGAGATGGACAGCCTGGGGAGCTTGGCACCAATCCTTCCACCCAGGAGCAACGAAGCTGGCGGCAAAAGAAGGATTTTGCAGGTTGCTTTTGTGCTGTTCTGCTCCCAGGGACCTGGAAGCTGTTCTGCTGTGCCAGTCTCCCCGCAACTACATCACCCATCAGGTATGGCGGGGGGGGGGCAGGGGGGTCAGAGGAAAGGGTCCCCTTGGCTGCTCCCCCTCCCACCGTGGCCAGAAAAAACACAGCTAAAGGGTTAAAGGTGCTAACTTTAAAGCTAAAGGTGCCACTGCTGCACTGTGGCACATGATGCGGCTAGGGGGCTGGAACAGCATTGCTAAAACCTGGTGCTTTTAAAATAGCTGGTTCTATGTTGCAATCATTTAAGAAAAGGAAACTGCGAGTTGGATGGTTGTTGGGTCCCGGTTCCTCAGATGCTGTCCTCTCCTGCCCGTGTTCATCATCCTCTCTTCTGTTTGGTACACGTGCAAGACAAACTGGCCTGCAACCTGGAGGAAATATTCATTGCTTGTAGGCACGGAGTATCTCTGAAGATGCAATTTCTTTCTCAGGAGTGGGTGAAATAGGCCAAGACGTTAAAAAAAAGGACCGGCGACCTGGGGGACAGGCGAGGTGACAGGGAGACAGCCAAGCACAACCCAGCACTGAAACAGGGGCTATCAGATGTGAAACACCTCCGCTGTGCTCCGGGGATGAGACTGACAGTCAGGTGGGACCTGTCCGGGAATACAGGCAGCAAAACTGAGCTAAATCCCATCGTTCAGCAAAATCCTTGGAGTTTGGCCATTAGGTACCACAAACCAAACAAAAGTGGGGGTGGTGGGCATCGCAGCAGAGATAGGTCTTACCTACCTGGATGTGTGGGGAGAAAACAAGGAGAAAAAGAGGAAGTGCAATCCTAACAGCACCTGCCCTCACTGCTGTAGCTACAGTGCTTGTTACCAGCTGAAGAGATGAAACACAGGTGGCTAGGGGAGGCTAAAATGCTGTGCCCCAGAAGTTTTGTGTAGACCCAAACTGCTAAGACCCCGGGAAAGAAACAAGTATTTGGTTATGAGGCCAGAGGAGGGATTGCAGAAGTAACTTTGCCCTTAAAAGCACCATCTAGCAAATCAGGGCAGGATGAGTGCAGCTCCCTTGTAAACACCCTTGTAAAACCAGGAGTATGAATCCCTTGATATGAACGCAGTGCCTTCTCCACCAAAAATGCACAGTTCCTAGCAGGGACACAAAGCTTGGCCTGGACCTTCTCTCATTTCTTTTTTTTTTTTCGGCTTTGCAGAGGGGAAATGGCTTCAGTGCAAGCCACCCCGGTGTCTATATGTTTACATGCCAAGGTGCCCCTGCAACAGCAGTGAAGAGAGTTCATAAAATCTTAAACTGAATCAATAAAAACAAGTGAAAGGTTATAAACCTAGCCCGTGCTATTTTTGTCCTACAGCTGCAAGGTAGAGGTATAAAGATACAATTTAGCTGAGAAAGGTGGTTATGGTAAGGCTATTTCAGCTCATCAACTGTTGCTGGAGTTTCCCTGTTACCCCTGGGGATTACATGGGAGTGAGCATTTTGCTGAGGACTTGCACATTGCTCAATCCACTCATTTCTATCTGTACTCAGGGATGAGCCAACCTTGATATTTTCCCCACCCAGCCTCCCTCCCTCCCCCCCCAAAAAAAAGATAGTCAAGACTTTCAAGTCTGCTTTCAGTCCAGAAGCCTTTTATTGCAGTAAGTGAAAGGAAAACCACAGTAATTTGGTGCTTCTCAGGGCAAAAGCTTCCCTTTTCTACCCCGGCACTGCATTTTTGAGGTGCTGGCTGGCATCAAGGTTTTCTAGAAATAAAGGTGCCATGTACACCGTAACCCCCATTCAGCAAAATGGTGAAGAGACCCGTATGTGCAAGACACTAGTTTGTATTGCCTAACTTTTGCATAACCCACCTTCTCCTAGAAACGCCTGTCGTTATTTAACAAGGCGGGAGGTTGCATCAGTGTCTGCAGCACTTCTACTTAGTAATGCTAGATTGTGAAATACAGACACTTAACACCATCTACTTTCTTCAGCCCCGCTTTTCTCTCATTTGCTGGATTTTGTCCTTTAATCCTCTCAGAATGCTTATCTTCTCTGCATTAAGAGTAATCTGAGTATCGTCTTTAAAAGCTGGCCATGGAAACAAGACAAATTTAACCCTCTGGTTCCCCTAGTAATAGCTCTCATTTGCTATTGCAGAGGAATTAGTTACTGAGGGGTTAGAAACAAAACCCAAGTTCCCATCTGCCCTAGCCCACGTGAATGTGGCCTTTCAATAGTTGTTGGAAAAGCTTTAAGTTTCTTACAGGACTTTCCCAAATAAGCTAAATTAGCCTGAAAAAAGATATTATCCTGAATACAAAGGTCTATGAAGAGATCGTAGTGAAACTCCTGGCTGTAAGGCCAAATTGCTGTTGAAATATGCTGGCATAATGGTCCTGAATTCTGAAGGTTTAGAAAAAGTCAGGCTGAATATTACAGTATTTAAAATATTAAATTAAAATTTAAATATACAGTATTTAAAAACCATGAGGGTGCATCTTTAGGTTCCTATATTTTCAAGTCATTAAAAACTTGCCTAGATCTCCAGAATCAAGGGCCACACACCCAGCATAGGTAACATACCAACTTTTGAAAAACTCCGCAAACAAGCCACAAGATTTTCTCTTTGTTCCTGTGGACAGTTTATGAACAAGTCTATTACTTAACAAACAATTTTGTTTTGCCAGCTGGGACCCTAAAGGGAGTGAAAAATCTTTTTAGCAGTCAGACATCATATTTCTGAGCTACAGGATGCAAAGTCCTTGTGAGAATCTGGCTCTATAATAACATTATAATATACCCTAGCATGGGGAAGACCTTCTCAACTATTAAATTACTGGAACATAACAAAGCAATGAATAATCTCAGAATACACACCTTGTTGTGATCATCCCATATTGTATTACTTCCTTCTTTTGAAAAGCCCAGCTCAGAGGGTAGCTTATTTAAGCTCCTCCTGCCCGATACCCAACCTCGCCAGAGCAGCCCAAGCACAAAGAAGGTGAGCAGCAAGAAACAGAAGCAAACCGGCATAGCAAACTGCACCTTGCAACTCGGAGCACGATGCTTACGTACCTTGGAAGACTCTGCTAGGTAAGAGTTTCTTGCTGCATGGCATTTGTTCCCCAAATTGTGGTGGATTGAGCGTATCATTACATGCATGGGTTTTAGCTGTCATTTTGGCTCCTGGTGGTTAAGAGCTCCTTCCAGGACATAGCGCCTTACATTCAAGCGCCAACTTTCCAAGTGAGAGCCACCACAGAAGATGCGGGTTTTGCTCTGAGAAGCACCTTTAGAAGCCAGGAGGGCCCCAAACCCATGTTTAGACACCTGAACTGAGCCCACAACATGACCAGGTCGCAACCAGACAGTAGCAATCAGCTCCCTGCATTGAGTTGTCTGGGAGCAGTCGGAAACCACCTGTCACATAATAGAACAAGCTACATGTTATTATTGGCATTATCATCACCCAAATGAAGGATTTGCTGCCTTCTCTCAGCATGGGAAACATCAGAACTTCTAACATCTCACCCTGAAAAAGGATGCCGCTTCCAAGTCAGCCACTTAAACGTACCCTGCGGCCTCTCCTTCCTTGGGCTGCCTCTGGCATCACTAGTTCATGGGAGCAATGCAAGTGACTTTTTTGAGTATCAGAGCTGGCATCCAGGGGACTGGATGCAGTTTCTTCCTCTGTAAAGATGCACCAACTTGAACTAATGGTGAAGCCTGGAGAGGCAGCAGCTCTCTGCAGGGGCTGGGGCATGACAGCCAGTAATTCATGTTATTTACCAGCAGGGACATGGCTGTAGAAGGGTTGAGGAGACTTAAGGATGCCTACGGTATAATTTGCCACTGCTAGCCCCATCATAGGTGTCCCTCCACCTTGTGTTGCCCAGGGTTCTTGTCCCAAGTCTAGCAATATCTTCAAGCAAGCACTCCCTGTAGCACTGCTGCCTTTTGGCTAAGTGAGCCACTGTGCCGCTTCTGGAAAGAAAGGTGGAAAAAGCTGGGAAATTCTCAGAATAAGAGAAATATATCTTTAAGTACAGGTAGGTTTGCTGCCATAAGTAATAGAAACATTACAGTATACAGATACCATGGCTGCTGTAATTGAAAACAGGCATTTTAAAATCAGATATGGTCATACATTGTCCAGCAAATCTCAGTATTTCTCCAGTGTTGGCAGCAGTGCCACTTAATTTGCTAATACTTATAGCAAATCTGCCAGCATTTACTGATATAGTAATTACACAGCTAGAAGAGACCCCATTATTTGCTTTTATTTCATGGTAAGGATTCCTCAGAAAAACTACAAAAGGTATTAAAAAAAAAGGATGAAATTCTTCGTGTGCAAAGGGAGTAGCTTGAAGGCAGACTTGACAGCAGCGGGGATTGCTGCCAACCTGCTAACCAGGGAAAGGAGCTCCCCCAGGGGGAAAATAACAGGGTGGAAGGCAGAAAGGGAAAAGTGAATCACCAAACATCTTTTTCTGTCTTTTCAGACCTGAGACCAAACGTGGGTTTTAAAGGCCCCACCTGTACAACAGCAAACTCTTGCTTTTACTAAGAGTGCTAGTAAAGAGCCATCAAACACAACAACACAGAAGTGCAGCACTCCCAACTGGAAGGGAAAACTCCCAGGCTATCTAGCCCTTAACCCTGCCATGGCCACAAAAGCCCCCAGCTCTAAGAAATACCTCCAGCTGCTCCTTTTTCAGGTCGCTCTTCTAGGGCCTGTCTTCTGCGGGAACGTGTTGGTCTGGCCAACAGAAGGCAGCCACTGGCTGAACGTGAAGATAGTTATACAGGAGCTCATCCGCCGCGGGCACAGCGTTACCATCCTGGTATCCAACGCTTCTCTCTTCATTAAACCCAGGGCTGAGGCCGCAGAGAAGTTCGAGGTCTATAATGTGCCCTTCAAGAAAGACGCCATTGTGAATCTGATCGAGGATGTAGTGGCACTGTGGCTGAATAACAGGCCAACCACCTTGACCTTCTGGCAGTTTTACAAGGAGCTGGGAAAACTGTCCAAAAACTGGCACCATATGAACAGGCTAATGTGCGATGCTGTGCTAACCAACCGAGAGCTGATGGCCCACCTGCAGGGGTCTAGCTATGACATGCTGCTGTCAGACCCGGTGACCCTCTGCGGGGACCTCCTGGCTCTCAAGCTGGCCATCCCCTTCATTTACTCGCTGCGCTTCTCCCCAGCCTCCACCGTGGAGAGGCACTGCGGCAAGATCCCAGCCCCGCCGTCCTACACGCCCGCAGCCCTGTCCGAGCTCACTGACTGCATGTCCTTCGGCGAGAGAATAAAAAACATCGTGTCTTACCACCTGCAAGACTATGTTTTCCAGAGCTACTGGGGAGAATGGGATATCTACTATAGCAAGGTCTTAGGTAAGCCTTCTGCTACTTCCCTTCTCATCACACAGTCTCCCGCCTTACGACCTTGCGGAGCTAGGAACCTGGCAGGGTGGCAAAGTCAAGGTCTGAGAGAGGTCAGCAAGAAATTTGTCATTAAGTCCCTATGTGGAAAAGGGAATGAGCCACCAGTGTCCATCAGTTGCACCCACTCCCCTGTCAGGGCACTGTGCTGCTATGCCATTGCATTGAGACAGGGATTGGTGCTCATCCCAATTGATGGATTTGACTTTTACCATAACTATTTTTAATGTGGAGGTTGAAACAACTTCCACACCATATAGGGCCCTCCGCAAGGGAGCTCAGCTTACACATTTCCCCCTCCAATGACTGCTTGCACAGAAAGCAGCTAGGAACAGTGCTGTTTTCTTAATCCAGAGTATCATAACAAGGAGGGGGGAGATGGTGAGTTACGAGCCAACCCTGCCACCCTCAGTAGCAATATTGAAATGCATTGTGGCTTTGTAATAGAGACTTCACTTATGTCACCGGTCATATAAAACCAATCCTCTCTGCACAAAACAAGTTTTATTTAAAACACACTCTCCACCCACAAGCAAACAGTGAAAGCAACAAGTCTTCTTCTGCAGGCTTTTGTTCTGGACTGTTTTGAGTGAATGTGTAGAAAAATATGTTTATTTAAGTATTAATCACATGTGATCAATATGCCATTTTTACTAACCTCACATTGAGCTCATGAAAAAGAGCACTTGCAAATCTCTCAGGGTTCAATTGCCTGCAAATACCTGCGTGCTGCAGGACTCCAACCGAACTGTTGTCATGTGCACAGCAGATGAGGTATCTCAGCTTGGTTTCTCACAGCCCAACTGCTTCCATCACCCCCATTTTCATCCTGGAAAGGATGCTCTAGGCAGCACGGAAGCCGTAGCAGAAGTCTTGCACAACAACATTAGGAAAACATTGCTAACAGAGCTGGGCAGAAGCCCAGTAATGATGATTTTTAGCACAGTGAAGAGGACTTACATTATTTCTTAACTGCACATTAGAAGGGTGACCATAAATAAAACTTTAACAGATTTTCTGGTTCAACTTATAGTGCATAATTGGCACCTAGTGGCAGGCAGGACAGCCCACACTATCACCTACCTCCTGCGATGCATGCTCTGGAAGAAGCAAGTTCACATGAGGACAGTCTTAATCTGATACTGGAGTCACTTGCTGTGTAGTTTCAGCCACTTCAAGATGCAACTCTTTAGCTGCAGCCCTGGATCACCACCTTAAGTGCACTGTAAACGGACGCTCAGTGGCTTTATAAAGCGAAGGGGTGCCCACACAGTGGGTGAACATCTTCGCTGCATACCCAGCTGCACTTCAAAGAGCCAGAAGAATGAAAAGATCACCTACCAAATAAATAACATAGAGACTGTAGTTGGACAGGCAGGAGGGCCAGGATGACCAACAGGACACAGTCCTCGCTGGACTGAGCCCCCCAGGGCTGACAGCTCTCCCCGCTGCTCCGGAGGAAGCACATCGTCCAGCTTCAGCAAGCTATTTACCACCAGATGGTGCCAGCTGGTCCCCGTCACCTTTTTCCGCAGGAAAACATGCCATTATCCAGGACAGGATTTCATGCCAGCTACCTTGGTTCCCTGCCTTCCAGAGCAAGGCAGTGTCACGCATGGCCAGCCCAGCTTGGGAGCACTGCTGCTCCGGGTGAAGGAAGGCCACGGGGGCATTGCCACACAGGGCAGGCTATGGCTGGGAAGGAGGTGGCAGTGCTGTGGCTGCTGGCTGTGTTGGGCTGGGGGCTCGGGGGGAAGGTGTTGGTCTGGCCGGCTGACAACAGCTACTGGCTGAACATGGAGTACATACTCCAGGAGCTTGTGGCCCAGGGCCACAAGGTGACGGTGCTCCTGCCTTTGTGCTTCCTCATCCTCAACCCCACACAGCCCTCACCCTTCCAGTCTGAGGTGGTTGAGGTGCCGATGACCAAAAAGGAGATGGCTACCTTACTGGAAGAAGCTTTCTATTTTTGGTTTTACCAGCAGAGAGTGCTACCTGTCTTTACAAGAAAGTCTTTACACGATAGCTCAACTGGTGTACAAGCTGGAGAATGTAACCAAAATAATTTGTGAAGTCCTGAAGAATGAGGCACTGCTGGAGAGGCTGAGGGCATCCACCTTCGATGTTGTTTTGGCAGACCCATTAGCACCCAAGTGGGGAGCTGTTTGCTGAGAAGCTGGGTATGCCCTTCATGTATACCATCCGGTTCTCCATAGGCAAGACAGTGGAGCGGCTCTGTGGGACACTCCCACCACCTCCTTCCTACATACCAGCCACTCTAAGCTGCCTAACAGATAGGATGTCCTTCCTGGAAAGGCTAAAAAACATCTTCACCTACACTATGCAGGATATCATATATCATTACCTTCTCTGGGGAAGTTGGGATCAATACTACAGTGATGTTTTAGGTAAGGCTGCTCTTACTTCCAGAAATTACATCTGCTGTACACACAAGAGTAAATACCCAGAGCTTAGAGGTTAAGGCACAAATTAGGAGCAAGACAGCCCTGAACTCACTCTCCTTCCTCCAAAATTCCTTTGTCAAGTCAAACAATCCGGGCAAGTACAAATGTTACCTGTTAATCCTGACCTGCTACACTAGTACAGCTAAGTCCGTACAGGTACTTCTAGGATAGGTAAAACAGTGCTAAAGCCACTTGAAACAGAGCTCATCAGTCATATTCATAGATGAATCATGACAAACACTAAGAACAGCAAAATAATACTATACACCCACCAAATATACTACTGAATTAAACCTTTTGAAGTAGAAATAAAAAATGGTTTTGGAAGGCTATACAGCAATCCCCTAGCACCCTTCTTGTTCGCTAGCTTATCTTGAAATGAGAGAGAATGGCCTCCTCTGGTCTTTTAAAGGCTTGGGAGAGTAGCTGAGCCCCAATTTGCAGTGATAAAAGGCCCTCAGCAGAGACAGGGTTCTTTGCTTTTCTGAAAGTGTCTAAAAGAAATATTAGAAGATAGTTGTATTTATTTATAATTTTTTTTCTTTTTTAAATAATAGTTGCATAATTATTTTCACATTTTTGCTCTGAGTGATTATTGTAATGCTTAAAAGGAAACAGGGCAAACATACATGCTTTGTTGGTGGGCAGATAAAATGGATATTATTTCAATATGAGACTCTAAGTGTTTTTATTTGTATTTCACTAGTAGGGTATAATTCTGCTACGAGAGCTAAGTTATTAAGATATCCTACTATTAGAGTACCTAGCTGTGTGTTTACTTGTGTTGCTTATAATGTTTGACAGAGACTGGAAAATCTTGTGCTGGCAGAAGCATGGTTTGCTGATCTCCTGTTGTGTAAGCCTCAGAGCTGCTTGGATCTTGTGTTGTCTTTTCTATTGTTAAATGTGGGGTTTAGCATTTAAAAGCTCCCTGTGCAATATGTGTTTTGTTAGCTGTGTTAGCTTAGCTGTTCTCTATCCTCACTGTGATATGCTTTGATGTGCAGTGTATCCAGTCCTGAAGGAGGTGTGAAAGGAAGGGGCAAGCATCTCACAGAAATGGGGCAATGTCCCAGCTCCTGCAGTGTATGCATGCACCTGCTCTTTCTCCTTGGAACATCTTCTCCAGGGTTCTTATTATTCTAGCTGCCTTCCTAGAGCTACCTAAAGGCTTTTTCAAGTGATGAGGTTGAAGCATGATGAAAGACTGCTTGCTCCACTGTCAGTCTAGTGAGGGGAGCTCATGTGGTGGTGCTGAGCTCCAGGAAGAGTGCTCAGGCTCTGTTTAGACTCAGCCTGAGCCTCATTCGCCCTCTGCTCAGGAGAGAGCATCTGCCTTCTTCCCTGAATGCATCAGTAGCACCCAGCATCTCCACTGCATCTGCAGGATACAGTCAAGAGGGGAAGTCAGGTGTCTTGACTGTATCTGTCCTGGACTGTATCTGTGATATGGATACACAGATACCAGTTTGCAGCATCTTCCCAAGAGAAGGCACAGAAGCAGCAAGGTGAGCAAAACCTGTGCTCCTCACCTCCTCCTGTTTCTCTCCTGGGGTGGCCTGATGCTGCAGTCATCTCTACCAGGACTATGTCCTTCCAGGGGCAGTGCTGTGTCCCCACAGCATCTGGTTATAGAGAGGACAGAATTAGAGCACCCTGTGCTAGTTGTGAATCACTGCAGGACATTTTGCACCTAGTAAATGAGGAGATAAAAATTGTAACCAGCTAGGTTACAATTGCAACCAGATAGGTTGGTTCTTACAGGGCAAAGAAGCAAATCTAGGCTATAGTCAAGTGATAAGATCTGGTTCATCTTGTAGCTGTCAAGAAAGTCTCATGGGCTGCTCATGTGCTTTCCCTAGCCTGAGCTGCTTGGTACAGGAATGTGTGTCTTCACCTTGAAGATCTGGTATGAGGGTATACTGACTTTGGCTGGATAGAGTTAATTTTCTTTGTAGTAGCTCGTATGAGGCTCTGTTTTGGATTTGTGCTGAAAAGAGTGTTGATAACACAGAGATGTTTTCATTGTTGCTGAGCAGTGCTTACACAGAGTCAAGGCCTTTTCTGCTTCTCACCCCACCCCACCAGCGAGTAGGCTGGGGGTGCACAAGAAGTTGGGAGGGGACACAGCTGGGACAGCTGACCCCAGCTGACCAAAGGGATATCCCATACCATGTGATGTCGTGCTCAGCAAAAAAAGCTGCGGGGGTGGGAAGCTTGCCAGGGCTGCTGTTGCTCAGGGACTGGCTGGGCATTGGTTGGCTGGTGGTGATCAACTGTTCTTTTTACATTACTTGTTTTTCTGGGTTTTATTTTTGGTTTTTGCTTATTAAGCTGTCTCTATCTCAACCCATGAGTTTTCTAACTTTTGCCCTTCCGATTCTTTTCCCCTCCTCCTGTGGGGGAGTGAGAGGCTCTGTGGTGCTTAGCTGCATATCAAGATTAAACCACAACACAGGGAAGGGCTTCTGCTCCTCACATGCTGAAAAATGCACTTTGTGGTGAGCAGAAACAGGAGTTGCTGTCATTTCAAGATCAGCTGTGGCTCTGCAGGAGACTCCAGAATGGGATTTGCTGCTTGTCCAGTCCTCCCATGAGTGTCGTTTTGTGTTCTGACACGCCCTCTTACCAAGCTTGGCACCAAGTGGATCTCACTTTTATTGGCTGGCTCGGATGTGTTTGCACACTGGAGCAGTGAACTGCTTCCAGCTCAGTCAAACCAGAGCTGTACATGGACTGCTGAGATGATGAGACCAAGGTTCCCCTGGCTGCTCTGGGCCTA
Source organism: Fulmarus glacialis (assembly GCF_000690835.1). Classification (NCBI taxonomy): domain Eukaryota; kingdom Metazoa; phylum Chordata; class Aves; order Procellariiformes; family Procellariidae; genus Fulmarus; species Fulmarus glacialis. The sequence goes on from NW_009217596.1 coordinate 11,200, forward strand.
TGCATGCTGCTGGAGCGCTGGCTTTTGTGGGAAGGTGGTGGTCTGGCCCACCGATGCAAGTCACTGGATCAATGTGAAAGTGCTGCTGGAAGAGCTTGTTCTCCGGGGTCATGAAGTGACTGTGCTGGTGCCCTCAAGCAATCTGCTCATCAACTACCGAGACACCTCCTCCCCCTTCACCTTTGAGGTCCTGCAAGTCCCCTTTACTCAGAAGGCCCTGCATGCTATCATGGAGAAGCTCTTCAATTTCTTGATGAATGAGGTCCCTAATCTCTTCCCCTGGGAGATCATGTGGAGGATGAAAGAGGAAGTGGAGGTCTTTACCAATATGTCAAAGCAGACCTGTGACGCCTTGGTGATGAACCCTCAGCTGATAGCAAAGCTGCAGCAGGCCAAGTTTGATGTTCTGATCGCTGACCCCCTGTCTGTAGGTGGGGAGCTTGTAGCAGAAATCCTAGCAATCCCTTTTGTCTACAGCTTCCGCTTCTCTCATGGGAATGTGGTAGAACGGCTGTGCGGTGGACTCCCGTCCCCACCTTCTTATGTGCCTGCTAGCACAAGGGGGCTGACAGACCAGATGTCCTTTGTGGAAAGACTACAGAACTTCTTCTTTTACTTTTCCATGGATTTTTTTTTCTTGAAGATTTGGCGAGACGAATGGGATGGGTACTACAGTAATGTTTTAGGTAAGGTAGCTGTTGGGTGTTTTCTCCTCTTCTCCTCTTTTGAATGTTTTGGGAGCTCAGTGCTGTTGTCTCAAAATACTCTTTCTCAATGGTCAGCAGAGATGGTAATCCTGTTTTGGTCACACGGAGGCTATGCTTTTAGGTCTGGTCTAGTCTAACAGACACCAGTGCAGTTTTGCTCTAGTTCCTCTTGAAGATCTTTAGAGCACATAGTTCTGATTTTTGTCAATGATGATACTACTGGTGAGCTCTTGCGGTAAGCTGTACGTCCACTGTAGTGCTTTCAGAGGACAGTTGTTGCCTCTTCATCTTGATGACAGGCACTTCTACAATTAAGATGGTAGCAGATAAAAGCTGGAGGGCAAAGTCATTCCTTAACTAAGTGAAAGGCACTGGAGACAGCTCCATTGACAACATAGGGATGGAGTTAACTGTGTTGTAACTAGGAACACTGTCTGTCTCTGGACAACTGCAGAGCAAAAAAGTACCCCTCATTCACATTGCATGCATCATCTGGAGGAATCATCTTGCAACCCTGTGTAGTACAGGATGCTAAGCGTGAGTTCATATTCTCCAATAATAAATGCTAAGAACTGTCACTCTTCCCTTTCATTCACCATTCAGAGTTTGAAATAGTCTCCTTAAACTACATACATACCTGAAGTTTTTGTTCCAACCTAGTACAACTCAGGCTTGATTCAAAGTCTATTAAAGAGACCTTTTAGTTCAATGGACTTTGAATCTTGTACAGAGTATCTACGTTTAGGCAGATAACGAGTGAACAGCAAGCACAAGGCCATCTATTCTGTTGCCCTCCAATCTCTTCCTGCGCTTCCCAAGAACGCCTGTGTGCTCTGCAAACTAGTCCCTTTTCCCTGGATTGTTTTTTTTTTAATACCACATAAGACTTAATTACACCTTTACATCACTCTACTTGTAATGCAGGCTTAATTTTCACTCCAGTAACTTTGTAACTGACTCATTGCTCTTTACTTAAAATAAAGTAAAATAAACTAAAATATAAT
>NW_009217597.1:0-1304 GCF_000690835.1 Fulmarus glacialis
GATTCTATGATTCTATGATTCTATTCTAGCTGGTGATGTAGTCTCTTCAGAGACACAGTTCAAACTGCAAGTTACAAGACTGAAAGACTTAAAGAAAAATAAGAGGAAGAGCTTGTGTCTTCACTGCCCATGCAAGTATATCTTTTACAGCATAATAGCTGTTCTCCTGTAAAATCCAAGGCACAGATGGTTTTTTTTTGGCCACAATATCTCTGGGTGAGTTGAGTCCTAGGGAACTGCCTAACTACATCATGGTAAATACAGCTTTGTCGCTGTGAAGGTGTTACGGAGAGGGAGCAAACAAAAGCTACTTTTCTTGCAGTAAAAATCCATTTTGACAGTAAAGCATAGCCAGGCAGAGAGCTGATACCTAGCCTTTGAGTCATATTTTAACTCCCACTGCCTTTAGCTAAGACCTAACAGGTGAGCATCAAGAATTCAAGCACAATCTCAAGAATGCAAGCACAGTCGTTGTGAAAGGGACCAGATATTCCCCCTGTATTGGAGCTGCTGTGTGGATCTCGAACCTCGTGAGTCCCCTTTCTGAGTCCTATTTTCTAGAGCATGTGCTAATCAAGTGGGTAAGCTGCCTGGAAACACCATTAGAAAGCAACCTGTGCACAGTGCAGTTCTTCAACTGGGGATGCATCTATTCTGTATCTGAACACGTGCTCTGAAAACGTCTGTTGGTCAGCTTAGAGCACTGAGCAGTGAGCTGCTGGTAGCTGGGTGCTTCAGTGAAAATATAGCACTGTCTCACCGATGGGTGCTGGAAAATGTATTACCTGAGATGAGACTGAGGGAAGCAAGCCTTCTTCTCTGTATGCCCTCACTTTGGCACCTAGCAGCTTTCTGACTTTCGGGGACTCAAGTGTTTGATTTACATGAGTCCCTCTCTACCGATGCTGCTCATTTTGTTTGTCAGTGAATAAGGAGAAGGCAGCCGAAAACACAGTACCAAATTCTCCAGGGCCTGAGTATCTGCATACAACTGTTGTGTCTAGGCAAAGTTGGTATTTATAAGGGCTCTCGGGTGGTGAAGAAATGAGGCATCCTATGTGAGAGAGAAGATGTTCTAGGCCTTAAAGAGGGATTGATTTGTGGTTATTATTGCTGCCTTTGATCTGCCAACAGGGATCTGAAACTAATCCACCAGAGCAGCACAAGCCTGATATATAGTGCCAGACGGAGATGCCAGAATAGGTTACTCCTGCTGTCTTTGACGCTGCCTTATCATGAAGTGATAAAACAGGTAGTACAAAGCAAAGCAAGCAAGGGTTAGGAGCGTGTGCGCTGCAGGAATG
>NW_009217597.1:1335-24709 GCF_000690835.1 Fulmarus glacialis
GAAGTGACTGCCAGTTGTTAAAGCCACTGCAGGATCAATTAGCCATTCGCAGCGTTATCCTAACCCGATGAGAGGCTGAGGGACCTGACCGCACTGAGCAGTTGGTTGGCATACAGAATTGAACATCGCTGGGTACTTCCATGCTAAGTTGAGGAAATAGAAAATGGAGACTTCCTGTATTTCAAAAGTAATCCCATAAGCACAAATGACCATAGAAATGAAAAACTGTGTTTTCTATAAGGACTTTTATTCACTGTGGAGTTCATATCCCACCTATGAAGTGTATCAAAAATTAATCTCGTTTTAAAATATTGTACTGTAAGCAGTGAATATGGTCTAGCTGCTGAGATGTTGGTGGGATTTTACCACTTCTTGATTCATTTTGTTTAGAAATTAGAGCAATTTGGGGCTTAGTACAGCTATTAGTTCTCTATAGATCTCATGATCATGTGAGTCAGCAAGCTCATTGCATAAGAAGAGCTTTATATAGAAGTTGGATCAATTGGCAGTGAGTTGTCAATAAATGTATCTCCTAGACACTGTGCAATTGACGGGCTAATGAACTGCTTTCTCGGTGACAGAGAGCTGTTGGCAAATCTTTTGCCACTTTGCTTTTCCCGCTCCTGCATTTCTCATAAATCTGCTCCATGCCACAAGCTTGGTGAATACTAGCATAGTTTCACAAGTAAGGGGGTGCCTGTTTGCTACCTCGCGTGCATAGGCTAGGATTTGGCAAACATGTTAGTAGCCTGTGTGTTGAGGAACCAGAAAGTAAGGACAGTAGTCCAAGGACCATGTCTGCCCTCATTGCAATGTGTTTTCCAACATGTTTCTAGGAAGACGCGGAGTAGATGTCCTGCAGTTTATCCTCCAAGACTGCAGCTTGGGGTCTGGCTCTCCATTGTTGCACTCTTTCTGCCTTCGTTACTACCGTGGCGTTTAGACTGATTCAGTGCAAGTGGTTTCAACTCCATGTTCCTTTTCCTCTTGCCCAGAAACAGGTGGAAGCACTGGTTTATTTTGCATCACTCTTGAAGTCTCCTGTTTGCAAATGTCTGATGATTGAGTAAACTAATTCTTGTCCCTTTAAGTAAAAGTTCCATATTTGTTCCCCTCACGCATGAGCGTATGTAAGCACCAGCGATTTAGGATGAGTGCTGCCTACCTAGAGCAAAAGGTTGTTCAGCAAAACCAGATCATATCAGTATGCATAATCCCACCTCCCTAAGTAAGAGAAACTATTTTGGTTAATGCGTGCATTAAGAAGTTTACAGAGTGACTCATTGGCCCTAGCTATTACTAGCACTTGATGAGAAGACGTAATTTTCACTCCAGTGTTCATAGCCAGCCTAGATGTTCATGTGTTGCTGTATAGTTTGGGGCTTGTCAGCTGTACTGCAAGTGCAGTTTGCCTGTTTGCTTGCATGGATAATAATGGCCATGTGTAGATGATTTAAATAACAAAGAACGTGCTGTTTGACTGACATCGTAAAGCTGTGTTTGTTCTTGCAGTTTCCAAGATATGCCTCAGTTGATAACACTAATTACAACACAAATTATTATGAAACCTCTATTGTAATTCTTAAGTAATCTAGAGGTCTTCGCACTTCCCAAGTCACTCTGTTCAGGAGAGAACTAAAATAAGAAATGTAGGTGATTTCCAAGAAGACTGTGATGAGACCTGTCTCACAGCATAGCCCGTGCTGCATGGTGTGCACTAGTGGATTTTCAGTTGTCAGGAATAGATTGCGTGATATTAAAGGCCAAATCTTGCACCCACTGAAATCAGAAGCAAAACTTGTATTGATTTTGTTGAAATCAAAATCAGGCTGACGCTATGTTGCCATTTCATCTTGACGGACATCAAGGGAGAAGAAAGCCTTTCAAAAGGCTCTGTGTTCTTCACACTGTGGGCCTTGAAAGACGCTGAAAGCAACTTGGGAAGTCGTGCACGTTGGATGACATCAGAACTTACTGATGTCAGTGTAGCTGCTGTTTTCCAAAGGGGCGGTCAGCTTCTTGCTTTGCAAGAGGGATGGAAGCCAATGTAAAAATCTGCAATGGAGCAGGGACAAGGATACACACAGCAAGTGAGACTTCTTGTCTCACCCAGCTCACCCAGCACTATGGAACACTAGGAGAAACACTGCTCTCAGCAAAACATGAGTACATCACCGTTTGTTTCTGGTAGACGAAAGGAAGCCCAACCCTTCGCTCAAGGTGTTAATGGCATGAAAAAATATTATGTGATTTTCCTGTTGTTTCAGAACCACCTCCAACTGCAGGCAAGTTTGTTTTACAGAACAGAGGTTTAAGAAAGAGGACAAGCTAAAAAAGAAATGGTAAATATTCAAACAAATCTTAGTGTCTTGTGTTACCTTAGGAGCTGGTGCAGTTTGCTGATTGCTCGGTTTCAGTGTGGTCTGAGTAATGAAGAGCTGACCAGTGAGCCTAGTTTGGTGTAATTCCCTGAGTACCCTTGAAGCATAACAAACCCGGAAAGACTGTAATGAAAAATAATAGAAAGGTAGCTGGGGGCTTAACTTATGATCTCTGCTCATTACAGTAAGCAACATTTTCATTGCAGTATTACCATAAAGGTTATTGGCTGCTACATAACATAGGTCCCTCCTGAAAAGATTTTGGAACAGCTTTGTTGGCACAGTAAAAGCCATGGAAAAACACCAAAGATTTGCTTAAAACCCAGTAATTGTTAGCCAAATATTAATGGTGTGATGCTTTGTTCAAAACTGGCTGGAAAATGGGGTGAATGGTCTGAATCATTTTATTACATGGTATCTGTGTGACCATCTTTGGTCTTCCGCAGTAGATGTATATAACTGGAAAACCATTGTATTGTAATGTTTTGCTTCCATAATGAAGTAACATGAATGGTGACAATGATTTTGAAATTGGCTTTGAATCTCCTTGCTCCTTTGCATGTATGTGGACCTGTCTGAGCACAACTCATCAGAGTGTCTGGAAGATTGGCATGTTTTTGCCAGTGTTGGCCAGGGCGTAGTTGAAAGGGCTGTATTTGGGAACTGAAAAGAGATTTCATGAGGAAGATAGCAAAATTCAATATTTGCATGGACCTGTTATGCATGTTCAAAAGTTCAATCCAAGAAGGTTCCTTTGGAACAGCCTTTCTGGAAAGTATATCCGACAGGAGTCAAACAAAGCCGACTCAGGTGGCTGGGTGAAATTAGATTTTCTGTGATGTGTAGCACCTCAGATATGGTCCTTTGTGTCAAAAAGGTGAAGTGAGTTTCCTCATTTCTTCACCTTTTTCCTGGTCGTGCTTTTGAGCAGATAAATCCAGTGGGCTGGAGGAGCCAGGGGATTCCTCCACCGATGGCAGTGAGCAGCTGCTCCATATCCCTGTTCCCTTGTCCTGCCAGTAGCAAGGCTAACCACAAATTCAGAACATGTATATACACGTGTATATACACATGTATATACACACACAGCCATGAACAGGTTAGCATGACAGGAGGACAGATGGCCACATAAACACAGAGAGGACAAACAACAGCCAGACTGCATTTCTAGAGGTCAATGCTCAGGGAAAACCCTATATCAGGGATCCCTCTGGTACCTGGCTCCCAGATCTTGATGTTTCAAGTATCAGGCCCCCAGACGCAGTCTTACCAGCCTACAGCTCCTCAGTCTCCCTGGGAGCTGGTCCCAGATCCTTGGTCTCTCTAGTGTCCAGGACTCGGTCTATCCTAGTAACCAGCTAGTCTGGCTTGAACTTTGCTGATGGGTCATGCATGCATGCTGTCAGAACAGAGAGCACACTCACACAGAAAACAGTTAGAGGGTTTAGGCAGGACAAAGTGGAGGTGATTTGGCGCAGAGCTTAGCCAAACAAGTGCGCTGACCAGCCTCCTGCTTGTACACTATTGGCCTCATTTATTCCCCACCTGATCCTCTCTCCATTTTCCTGCACTTGTTCTCTCTCATCCACCTTGATCCTTCCCTTCCACTCTCTTGGTCCTTCCCCTAAACATCTCATAAATCCTGTATAATCCTTAAATACTTTTGCTCAATCCCAAGACTCCCCCTAAACATCCCACAGTAAGTCCTATGCCCCCTTTACGCAGTGGTTCCCAGAGCTTGCACAGCCTTCCAGAAAGAGTTTCTTGTGTTGGGTCACTCAGGTGGGTTGTGCAGCGGCACCGGGGCTTAGTCTTTCACCTTTGAGGGTCTCAGGAGTGGTGGTTCAGGGGGGTTAGTTGGTTGAGTTCCCCACGGTGACACTGTGTCCCTCGTCACTGTTTGGTCTTTGTGTCTATTTTGAGGAGCCATTAGGCAGCCAGCCCTGCAGCCGGTGGGGATGACGAAGGTAGACACCCTGGGAGAGGCATGTGAGCCAGCCCAGCAGAGCAGAGCAGCTATATAAACCCTGGGTGTGGAGAACTGCGGTCCCCTGAATGTTCTCCCTGCTACTGCCAGTGAAATCGGTCATCCTCAGTGTGCAGCAGAGCAGGCTCAGATTAACTCAGACACTTCAGTTTTGCTTTAAAAAAAAAGAGGAAAAAAAGAGAGTCTGCATATCAGTATTTCCCCAGAGTCCCTTCTATACCTTTTATTGGTACACTTTGTCTAGTTACTGGAAAAGAAATACATACCTGCCAGATGTAGAATAACTTAAAGAAAGTTCCTTGGCTTGCACTTAGCTATTTTTACCCTCTGTTTTCCTTTTTTTTAATGTTAATTAGGTGCACAGCAAAATGCATGCAGTAAATCAATAATAAAGATTATGTAAGGGGATTTATCTGAGCAGCAAGCCCCTTAGTGTAGCATTCAAAAAGGAAAATGAGCACTGGTTTACTTAAGCCCAAAGGACTCCATGTGGACAACAATATTAAAACAACACAAGAATGAAGAAGACTGTGTTCGGCTGGCTTCAGGAAGGTGTCTGTGCTGTGTGCCAGTATGTTTTCTGCACCATGTTCACTGCCTGTCCGGGGTTAGTTTGAGAGCAGGCAGGTGGCCCTGAATATGGTCCCAACAACATAGTTTGGTGAAATGGGGCAAACTGTTGATTTATCTACTGCATGCTCATGGAATTGCAAATACATAAAGACAAGGGTTGTGATGATACAGATGACTTCAGTAAACAGAACACACTTCTTTCTCACTTGAATAGTCTTTTTCCTTCTTGCTCTCCTTTCCATCTTCGTTACAGTTCCATGGAGATCCCCCTTGTGTGTCTCTCTGGCTTTGCCTCACGCTGAGATTTTCAGTGCTGGGCTCCCTGGGTGTGAGATAGGTCTGATTTTCAGAAAGCAGATGTTGGTGTTCCATGTGCTTTCAAAACCTTCGCTGCCAAAAGCCACATTTCTTGTAAGGTCTTTCAAGTTGGGTATGCAAAGTCATTAACCAGTTTTGCAAATCTTGGCCTGTATGTTTTCCTTTAAAAAAGGCTTCTTTTTTTTGCGAGGTTTCTATGAGCTTCCAGCTGTACTCCCCTAACAAGCCTCTCATTTAAAGTACTTGCTTCAAAAGGCGGCGAGCCTCAGAGAATATAAGGAGAAGGCTTCCTTTTATTACTGTATATTAATTAAAGAAACGCCTAACACCTATTTGGAATTCCTTTCTGGAAAAAAAAAATTAGTTCTCCTTAACATGCAAGATGGTGAGTTTGGTGAAGCCGGCATTAAATTAACCAGTTTAAGAGCGGACATGTCTGGCAGAATTAAAATTATCCAGGAATTGCCAGGCCTATAGGAGAGCAGGTGTTTGTAAATCATAGTTACCTTGGCTCAAATCTCCCCATACAGACACATCTCCCCTGAGGTGTCTCCTTATACGTCCGACTGGACTGTATTCCCTTTACAACTGCTGTGTTTGGGCTCCTGAGTCGTCATGGCAGGACTGATGATGCTGTAGTGAGGAGCACCACAGGGAGCTCCTGAGCTCAGGCCAGAGGTCCATCTGGTCAGGGTCCATCTCTGACAGTAATCTGAAGGGAAAGATGGTGGGAAACATGACACGTAGAAGTTGAGTCTCTCTTCTTCAGGTATATGGCACAGCAAATGTAAAGGGGAGAGACTGGGGTTGAGGGATCCAGCAGAAGGCAGCCCTGTGGGGAATTGAATGATGAAGTGGCCAGCAGGAGACACATGGGGTGGGTGGGCTTATTTTAGAGGATGCACGTTCTACACAGTCACTGAGACAGTGAGCTACAGGACAGTTTTGGCAGAATACTTTTTTTGCTTATCGAGATTTGGAGTGTTTTTAGGCAGGAATTCGCAGTAAGTCAACGTTGGACTGTATGACTCAGCAGAGTCTATAATGTAAGGTAGCTAACAGCTTGTGAGAGCGTGCAAAGTGGGAACAGAGAGGGAGTGGTTGCTTTGGGTGGCCTTCATCTAGCATTTTAAAATACCTAAGTGTGAGTGTCTACCAGCTGCCCACTGTCCACTGTAGTTGGTGAAAATCTGTAACAGAGTATAGCAACTAAGCATCTCACAGCAGACACTTGTATTTGGCCACCCAAAAAGCTCTCTACTCCACTGGCTTCATTAGCCAGATCTCCAGTGACTGCAACATGGGCTTGGATACCTAGCTCTCCACCTGTACTGAATCCTCTCCTTCTTATCTAATTGGGGCTCCAAAAAATGAAACTAGCTACAAAAAAGAGCTAAACCAAGATGGGAAGAAGTGATCAGTTCCCCTGCGGAGTGCCTCTGGGGGCTAAGACTCCAGAAAGCACTTGAGGGGATTAGGGATTTCTGGAGATGCAGAAAGTCTCTTCGAAAGGTGAAATGCAGGACTTGGGGGGAATTAGGGAGGGTGATGCCAGGGCAAACTCAGCAGTCGGGTGATGAAGATTATTGGGGCAGGTGGAGGGAACGGAAAAATATCACAGGTTGTTACACTTCAGAGTGTCTTGGGGCTGGGCTCTAGGGTGCAGGATTAGGGGCAGTCGGAAGTATTAGGCATACCAGAGTGTGAGCGGGCAATAGGGGAAGACAAACTGTGTACAGACCTAAAAATACTGGAGCAAGTTTTACAACACAGTAAGAGCTGCAGGTTTAGTAGCCCAGAGGCTCTTGCAGCGTAGCAGGCATGCCGCACCGCCAGCGCCTGCCCCCTTCAGCCGGCCAGCACTGCCTCCATTTCGGAGCATGAGTGAGCTGGTACACAGACAGATGACAAGCCAGAGCTGAGTTTTTTGAAGAAACTTGCAGAGAGCTTCAGATGATGAACATCTCTGACACTGCTGCCATCTGCTCTCAGAGCATTCGCAAACAAGGGGCAAAAAATTAGCTGAATAAAATGAGTCATTCTTGTCTGTTCTTCCTTATTAAGAATCCTAAAATTTCAGCTTGCCATCCGAGCGTGCAAGGAAACCAGATATTCGTTTCACTTACCCATGCAATGTTCCTGTTAATTTAAATCATCTGACTTATGTCACAGAGAATAAAAATAAATTATTGGTAAATTACCAAAATAATGTGATACTTGCAAAGTAATTTTAACCCCACTGTTTTCCTTCACTGGTACATTACTGGCAAATTAAACTCCAGTATCTGTCCCCTTCCTGGTGAAGATGTGGGTTGAGGAGGTGATGTGTTAGCAGCTCCCACAGGAGACAAGGCCAGTCTCAGTCGCTCAGAGGGGATACCAGAAGCAGCAATAGGCTACGCAAAAATTGCCAGGGCAAAAGCATCTTGCGTTTAAGTGCTTGAGAATTGTAACTAACACAGGCTAGCCAGCACATATCGGTCTTGCAAGCACTTCTTTCAGCATTGGGTCTCTAGTGATATCACTGCTGATTCAGCCTTTCCCTTCTCCTGCTTCAGCAGCTGGGGCTGGGGACCATCCTGTTGAGGTCGTTGTAAATACCCACATTTGAATCTGTGTCTGAGCATTAAATACCCACCTGAACCTGAGATCAAGCTTTTGGAAAAGCGAGCAGCGCTGGAATGTTTCACCTTTGTTTCTCAGATTACGATACATACCTGGAGGTAGCATCCTTCCAGGGTTGCATTTAACTGTGCGCGTCCTTTTCATTCTGCATACTCACCCTGTAGGTCTATTACAGACATAAAGTGAGAGCAATGTATTTCTTATGGCTCATTCTTGAAATCCTCTTTCAAAATGCTTAAACTCAAGAAAACCAATGTGTGCATCAGACACTGTACACTAGCTCACTAGTTACACAAGTTCACTTTTCATCTCTGGGAGCACGTACCCTTCAGCTAGTGAGTGTTGTGTTGTACAAGAGAGAAAAATTTGAGGCAATTGTGCTGAAGGTGGTTTTTGAAAGTGGCTCTTTTGAACTTTATGAATTTTAACTATGGTTCTTTTTTAAATTCAGAGATTTTGGTAGCAAGACTGTATGCTTTCAAGTTACAAGGCTCCATGTCTGATCTTATGCCGTAAATTGCAACATTTAGCAATTTGTAGTTTAATTTAGAAGGATCACCTACTTTCCTAAATGCTTAAGTAATGTGGCAGGCTGTGGTTATTGATTCTCTCTGAATTTATTACAAGAAAGCTGTATTCGCTCTTTCCTCTTGGGAATGCCCCTCCTGAACTGCATGCTTGCTAGTGACAGCTTAGACCCCTGATACATAACCAAAGACCTTGCCTAATATCCTTGCAACTGCTCGGGGAATTTTTATTAAGTAAAAGCATCATTAAAGTAGACAGAATGATGAAGTTTAATGAGCATCTTTCTCACTTGATATTGTTAGTTTTGCTGCAGCAGCCATAGTGCTTTCATTTGTTACTTCCAGTGGGGCAGATAGAGAATGTAGGGAGATTTTGTTTATGTTTATATTTGCATACAAAGAAACATTTATGTTCATGAGAGATATTTGCTTTGAAAAATGTATACAAGGAGAGAAAGCAACTGGAAATCTCTGAGGGCTTTCTGCATTTCCAGTCTTGCAGTTAATCTCACCTTTCACTTTAACATGAGAAGGCTACATGCAATACTGTAGCAGCTAAGTCTACAAAGGTTCAGCAATTTGTGAACTGTGGTTATAATAACTAGTTTCTGACTGTTGCTGCAAACCCAAACATCTCAAATATTTATTTGCACTCCAGATTTTATTCTTCAGCTGAGGTTGTGATCTGCGAGCTGTGTCATGTCCTGCTCAGAGCTATACCGGCCCCGTGAACAGGTGACGTTCCAAAATATCAAGTGTGAAGGTGCTGCCATAAATGTATTATCAGCACTTATCTCACAAATCTGCCCTGAAACAGTAGCCACAATCTGCCTCAATATTCCTTTGTCTGTTTATGGAGACCATCTGCCTTCGCTAAGGGTCTAGTCATACAAACCGTTAGTCAAGGTGCCAACTCCTAGTACATTACCATCCGTCAGCTGAGCTGCGTAACTGTCTGTGTGCGTGTCTTAAGCTGACCTCCGCTGCCGAGGACGGTGTGCAAGTGTCTCTGCCTAGCATGTTTGACTTCGCAGCGATGCCAGAGCAAGAGCATGTACGCAGTTAGTTACTACAGCTTGGCTGACAGACGGTGATGTGCAAGCTATGGTTTCTGGGGCTGTATCCTTCCAGTAGGTATTGAAATCATTAAGGACTGTATATGTAAACTCTACATCTATTACAGCCAAGGGGTTATAGGTTCTTGTGTAATTCAAATAGTTGCTTCTCCATGCAGATCAGCTCCATTAGTTTTTTTTCTTTTGGTTTTTTTCTAGGTTTTTTTTTCCTTGGGAGCTATAAAACTGGTGTCTGTTGTTGTACCAGAAGTTCATTGAAAATTGTGAATTCTTTTTTCCCTAGTGTAACAGAAGGCAAATTCTGCCCCAGAGGCATTATCGCAGTCATTATTGTATTTAAACGTTGTTGTGACACCATATGTCTCCTTGTATTTGATGTGTGCAAACACAAGAGAGTCCCTGTCTGTGAAGGCTTGTATAATCTAAATACGTCTGATCCTTGCTCTTTGCGTAGCAGACTACTGTGATAGATTGTAAAGCACTTATCTTCAGTTGAGATAGCAATGTGCAGCTGAAACTTCCTTGAAATTTTGCCAGAGAAACCTAAGTAGATATATTTGATTTGCTTATTTCAAACCCAATAATTATTTTCCTGGATGAAACTTTGGTGCACGTGCTGATAGAAGTGGTTGGACATGAGAGTAAGTAAAAAAAATGTAAAAATGCTGCAGATGTCTGCAACTCATGCACATCTACTACTACTAACATAGTATTTGCATGGGGCGGAGGGAATTGCTGGAGCACCAATGGCACTGAACATCGTAAGGAGCAAATATCAAAGAAAAACTGCTACCAAAAGTACTTACAGGTCAATTGGGATTTTTACTGCTTAACACGTGCAGTGGCCACTGGACCTCATTTCACAGTCAAAAGGTGTTGCCCAAGTAGACTTTACCAGAACTCTGAAGTTCATTTGAAATTGTCAATATTCAGTTTCTGCACTTCAAAAGCATCCGTGTAGTCGGTAGAATTCCCACCACACCCTTCTACTTGAGAAAAAGTTCACTAGTCTAAGCTCTGGCAGTCCACAATCTTGAACATTTGCACTGAGAAAGCAGGAAATGAGAGGCAGAATGAATGCCAAAAGTGTCATCTGAGAGGGAAATTCATATAAAGTTTCCAAAGCAAAAAAGTGGAGCCAAAGCCAGCCTGAGCAAAATAAGGGTATGTAACACCTGAAAACCACTAAAGCTGTTATAGTCCTCTCTGGGTTGGCACTAACAGGGCAAAGGAGCTGTGGGGCAGCAGGAGGTGGAAGACAGGACAGTGACAGGGGACTCCTGTTCCCATCCGCGAAGTTTTTTTTGTGCTCAGATACCGTGGGTCAGTGGATTCTCTGTTAATTCAGTGCTTAAAGTCCCAAATGGGGACTTTCGTATTATATGAAAAAACCTCACATTATACTCCAATGTAGCGTTATTTCTCTAGAGCCAAAAAGCGACTTGAATGTTAATTTAGTATTTAACTAACTATTGTTGTTCACAGATTTGAGCATGCATTTCCACTTCTCTGTTGCTAACTTTTCAGAGTTACAGAATTATTGCTGACAGTGGTTCAAGTGCTGTGCTGCATATCATTGAGAACAAGATGCTGCTTGTTCCCTGGCTTTTTCTACCTTGGATCGATTTCTGATGGGACAACCTCCTTGAATGACACTTCTGTGCTCTTCCATAATGATAGTATTTCCTGACACCGAAACATCTCCTTCCATGTCTTCCCTCCCTCAACTCACTTAACGCCTTCTAAAACAGGACAGTTATTTAGGATGGATATTTGATTAGGATGCATACTGTGTACTTGGATAAAATATAGCCTTGTGCTGTTGGGGCTGTACCTCTTATGAAAAGAAAAATGTGTATTGTAGCTAATAGTAAGCATACAGTTATCATGGAGGGTCAGGGCTCTCTGCGTTCATCAGAAAATGGTATCTGATCCCTTGTTGACAGTAGGTGATGGCACACACAAAATTTCAGTAAGGTGAAGTAATGCCGTAGTTTACAGTTGTATTTTCCTTGAGCAAGGCTGTTTTGGGTACAGTGCACCTTGACAGCAGCCTGTTTAGCAGCATCATGTAAAACGGCAGCTGCTGAGGAGGTGAAAGTGAGCGCTGCCTCTCCACCCCACCCTGCGAGAAGCTCTAATCCCATTCTGCAGTCCAGGAACCCCAAGGTTGAAATATCTTCCAGATACAGCAAAATAAAGCCAGAGCAGGTTGTAGCTTTTAATCTCCTGACATAGAATAGAATAGAATAGAATAGAATAGAACAGAACAGAACAGAATATTTCAGTTGGAAGAATAGAATAGAATAGAACAGAACAGAACAGAATATTTCAGTTGGAAGGGACCTACAATGATCATCTAGTCCAACTGCCTGACCAATTCAGGGCTGACCAAGTTAAACCATGTTATTAAGGGCATTGTCCAAATGCCTCTTAAACACTGACAGGCTTGGGGCATCAACCACCTCTCTAGGAAGCCTGTTCCAGTGTTTAACCACCCTCTCGGTAAAGAAATGCTTCCGAATGTCCAGTCTAAACCTCCCCTCGTGCAGCTTTGAACCATTCCCACACATCCTATCACTGGATATCAGGGAGAAGAGATCAGCACCTCCCTCTCCACTTCCCCTCCTCAGGAAGCTGTAGAGAGCAATGTATGTCGTAGCTAAAATCTCTCTGTATCTGACATAAACAGCCCCTCCATGGCCATGCCTTATAGCACAGTAATTCAAGAGTATTTCTACCTGTTTGGATCCTTGTTCAATGTCTCTTGCATACGGTTGACTGCATAGTCCACCAGGCCCTGTAGAAGAAGGAGGGCCTGTTCTCTGCTGAAATTAGTTTCAGCCTGCAAAGCAGAAGAGGTCACTAAATAAAGAGTTGCTTTATCTCCGAGATACCCGCTCAGGGTGATACCCACTGCAGAACTGTGTATCAGGTCATCCTTTCTGTATAAGCAACAACATATCATGAGTAACTAAGTCTGTCCCGACACGGCTAACCAAAAGTAGCAAAAGGATCTGTACCTGGTCCTTGTTTGCAGCAAGAGCTGGACAGACATGCAGGCTACGTACACGGACTGCAGCGGGGAAGAGTGCATGTGAGGGTGTGTGGGATGGACCAGTGCAGCTCGCCTGTGAGAGCTGGGACCTTCTGCGTGCCCCAGACACACGAAAATGCGGGACCCGGGTTCTGTGGCAACAGTGCTAACAGCTACCCATCCAGATTTTGACACATCAAAAAGGAATTCTAGGAGGACTCAGAGTTTCTCAACCCCAAGCCCCTGGATCTGTCCTGTTCCTTGACAAAGTCCACCAAAAGGTGGAGGGGCAGTGACACAAGGAAGGCTCTCGTGGGAACTGGTGCCGTTACCTTCTTCAGTAGCAGAATTCCTATCCAGTGGTAGAAGTTAGTGTCCAACTTGACTGGCAACAGCCTAGTACGGGACTGGGGTGGACACTCACCAGCATCGGGCTGAAGTATTAGCAGGGGGACACCTTTCAGAGGGATTTCAGTATTGGCGTCAACATTGCCAGTGTTTATACAGCTGAATGAGCAGAAACAAAGCTCGTCTCTGTTCCCTTATAGATACGCTGACACCCCCACAAAGTACGTCTTCAAAAAGCACTTCATGTCAATAAGGGAAGTTAAGTTTGAGCTGTGTTTATTTTGGGTAGGTTTTTAATTTCGTTTAATCAGGATTACTCATAAATTATCTATTAATTACTATGTGATATTTAGCAAGATCCTCTCAGCCATGTAGTCTATTTAACTTCGCTGTGAATGCTAGCCATCTTAATTGTAGGATACTTTGTCAACATTTAATCAGTGGTACTTACTAATGTGGCATTGATGTGTTGGTAGCTGTCCCAGTACTATCAATCATGTGTGAGCAGCAAAGGCGGGTGTGACACCATTGCTCTCTGTCACATTATCAAGCCCTCAGGTTTTCTGGTTGGGGATGATGCTCACTTTGCTCTAAGTGGGCACTCTATCTCTCCAGTTCAACCCAATTTTTGTCATTGTCAGCTTGAATACACATCCTTGCAGCCTTCCAAGCCTTAATCCCGTAACTGCAGAATAAAGGTTGCTAGTTTCTGAAGGCAAAACTGATTGTTCCTTCACAGCTCCAAAGGCCTGCTCTTCCCGATGTTACTCTCCTGATAAATCACAAAAACCCTAATATTATAGACCGCAGCATGAGATCTAATAGGAAATTCAGTGTGTTGAGAAAAAAAAGAATATAATGACCTTCCTTTTTTTATTTCTAGTAACTAGATGCATTGTTTAACATGCTGCAGAGTAAAAGCCTGTGTTTAATGGTTGAATCACAAATATTCTTTGTCTCATTTCCTTACAGTCTTTATGGCAGACACATGCAGGCGAATCCTGAACCTCCAAAAAAGAACAATGACAAGTCAAAGAAGATCAGCCGTAAGCCTCTGGCAGCCAAGAACAAATAAGTCCCTGGCTTCTGCCTCTGTTTTTATATCTTTTACATTGCTTTTGCATGTGCCTATAATATTCCTACGCATCTCCTGTTACTCATAAGAAAGCAGACACTAGAGGTAAAAGCAATTTACTATGTATACTACTTTAGAAGATACTGCTTAAGGAATACAAAATTACATATTCTCCTAATTATGGTCACATTTATGTAGCCATTTAATACATCACTGTCAAACACATTTTAGCTTTTCTATTTATATGTATATTAATGTCCTCTCTTCACATGTATCACGTCCTGTTAGTATCAGGGGTTTTGCACCTCTATTATACAATATTAAATTTCATATAATATTCTAAGTGATTTTAATAAAGGTCCTTATTTGTATTGTGTTTCAATTTCTTCAGTAGGACTTCTGAATAGCGAATTCCTTGAGGAACATGTGTGTCCAGTTGCCTGCAATGTGTTAACTTCTTGTGTAGGAATGTGATACCATTTTATCTGATACAAGTTAGTTAAAATGTAAAGCATTCTGTTCCAGGAGTGAAAAATTTTAATCAGTTTCTATTTCTTTTTTACATTGCTATGTCCTGCTTTTTTGCCTTGAAGGTTATTTTGAAATCAAGGAGTAGGGGAAGGGAGAGAGGAAAGGAAAAAAAGAAGTGTCTTTGTAAAGAGCTGCCAATTGCCAGCCTCAATTTGGGGAAAGAGAACTTTTTCATTTGAAGAAAATGGTATTTCTGCCAATTTTTTTAAGTGATTTTTTTTTTTTAGGCAGAAAACCCAAATAATGTATTTAATCTCTGCTGAAAGTGCTTGTATTGAAGATCTGTTCCAATGGCTTTTGAAAATGCCACAGGTTCTATATTTATCTGTACAAAGCCGGCACCACAACCAAGCTCAGAAGCCGCAAATTGTTTAACAGCTCAAATAGCTTCAGGTCTTACCAGTGGGGAAGAAAAACCTAAAATCTACAGACAGTGATTTCCAAACAACTTTAGCCTTAAAAGCAAAAGCTAACCAGGAAGCTCAAGGAGCAAGAACAGATATTCATGCCTAGATTGCTCATGTCAAGACCTTCCTGCCCTTGATTTCCGATTTCATGAATTTCATACCTGAGCAACCCATTGCCCAGTTTCGGCTGCCATCCGGTCAGCAAGCCAGGAAACATGCCCAGCCTGCTGAAACAGGCTGCTGTTGTGTTCAACGAGAGAAGAAAAGGTTTTAAATATCTCATGCTCGAAATGATACTTGCTACAAAAGCTGTTTGTATCTGAATACTCTGTTATCAGCACCAGCCTCTTGATCTCATTTAGGATTATCCCAGCATTTAAGTAATACATGGTTGCCTTAGTCTGGGAATAAATGTATTGACATATATTTTGCAACAGATTTTTTGAATTGGCAAGCAGGGCTAGGAAGTTGGCATCAAGCTTTAGACACATTTTAAGTGGTCTTTGGTACTTCAGAAGAATGAGGCAGTCTTGGTAGGCAGATGGAAAACAGTAAAAATGGTAGGTTTGTCAGGAACAGTCAATTTTATCTGTTGCAAGCTCTGCAGAGGGTTTTCCAGACCTCTTAAGTTATCTGTCTAGGGGAACAGGTCCAACTGAAACAGGCCCATGGAGGCGCTAGGTTGGGTGCTTGTTAAGAATTCACAGCAAAAACTGGCCCCCGGCTGGAATGCACACGATTAAATCTAGCGTAGGCATTAGCACGTGAGGGTACCTAATGACAATAATAATCATGCTATAAAAAGCCCTGAAGAAATGTCAGTGAAATGTCAGAAGATCCCCAAACTACTATTGCAAATTCCTTTTGGAACAAAATAAATAGCAAGGGCACATCTATGAGGAAAGGGTGAAGAAGCTCTAGATCCTTCCCCTGGTATCCTTCCCTGGCACTGAACACCCTCGGGGTGGCGATGCCGCAGGGCTGAGCCATGCTCTCCTGACAGATGCCTGCACCCATGGCTAGACCCCGGTTTTCAGGCTTGAAGACGTTTTACGTACACTCACTTCCAGCTAAACTAGATTTGCCCTCTTCTGAAATCTCCCTGGGTACACCCGGTTTTCTGTGAGCGGGGTAGCAATATGGCTCTCCTTTGATTTCAACAGAAATCCAGCCAGAGCCAAAGGCATCTGGGTGGTGTCTGAGACTGCGTCCGTCACCTGCTCTGTGACTTGGGGTTTAGAAAGAGAGAAGTTGCTACGGGGCTACAAGGGTTTCAAAGCATGGAGTAGAGTCTCTCATGTAAAAATAAAAGCTAGTTGGGGAAGGCCTGATAATGTTATTGGTGGGAAGCTATAGCACCGCTTTAAAATAAGCTGCTGATTTTCAAGCATTAGTCAGACTTCCATTAACTGCTGTTGCGAATTTTGAAAGTGTTGAAAGACTCGTGCAGACTCTCCTCTACAGGGTTTCGAAGTATTGATTGGAGCATTCCTGGGGGTTCATAGCAAAAAAATCCACCCAACCTTCCCACTTCTTCCCCCATGAAGGAGGAAGAAGCACAATTTTGACAAGCAAAAGCAAGAATGAAGGTCTGGGGAAGAATAAGTGAAAGGCGTAAAGATGAGAAGGATAAAAGAAATCCTAAAGGGAGAAGTATTATGTTGAAGATGATGGCAGATGGGGAAAAAAGAAGTTTCTTGAAAAGAAAGATGAAAAAATAAGATAATGATCTGAGAAAATGATGAAAAACTGAAATGTATAAAGCTTTACAAATAGGAAACAAAACGAGGGGGGGAAAGGAGTGCTCTTCAGAGGCTCAGGGCAGAATAAAAGACAAGGGGAAGAAAAGCAAACCATCTGGGATGTAACACGCTAATGTTTTAGTGTTTTTAAAAAGGTACCATCTTCTTAAAGCAAACTACATAACAGTTTTAATGTGAGTTTGATGATTTTGTGTATCTGTTCTCTGGAGTCATTGCTTTTTTAATATTTAAAAACAACTTGTTTCATTTTACTGGGTCACATTTATTTCCTCACTGTACTTCAAGGAAAGGAACCGCTGTGACCTACTGCAGTGAGCCAATTAATGAGCATTATAGCTCGTGATGGTCGCTCTGATGGTCCCCATGGTAATTTCTCCAGAGGATCCATCAAACTGAGGCCCCTTCCAGCAAGCCCTGGGGTGCTGCCCCGAGGTGGGCAATTGTGTTGTGCCACCTGGAGCACGGAGCTCTGTAAAAGCAGCTCTTTGCTCCTCTGGTCAATATTGTTTCACCAGCCTGGTTGACAATGAGATCCCTGATCTCAGGGTGCCTTGAAAAGGACTCTTTTTCCATCCATTCATTCATGGTCACTCGTTCAGGTTGCCTCTGCAGGCCAGCCTCTCATACAGCCAACAACATGCCACTTCAAGGGGAAAAAATGATTCCTGTGAGAAGGAAATTTGCTTTTTACAGCTTTTCAGCACCTGGGAGCTCTTTGAAAACAACGATGCAGGTAATTCCCTGTTTTCATTTTGCATACAGTGAACTGGAAAGAGTTTGGCGATTTTTTTGCATACAATGCACCCTGACAAAGAAAACTGTTTAAAATTACTGTAAGACCAATATGCTGTGCCTGTGCAAAGAGTGGCCTGGGGAATTAATGCTCCTTGCTAAAGATAGGGCAAAATGAAGCCAGAAATCCCACATGTGCAGGCACCATCCATGGTTTTCTTGTACTTACAATGTCTGTTAACCCTGTATTGCCTCCTGCAGTCCTTCTGATGGACAGTAATAGTTTTAAAAAAAAGGAAAACCACAACTGAAAAAATCTCAGCTCTGAGAACTTGGGCACTGCTGTTATTCTCTTTCTTATTTAAAAAAGATGTGGGCAACAACACTGTTTCACCTTTTTATGATTGTTAGTCTGGAAATATGTTTCCCATGGAGTCACTGGTATTCCAGCATCTTTATTTTGGTTTTAGCCAGGTCTTTCCTATTAAGAAAATGACACTGTAGCATCTGTTCGTCAGTTAGCTGCCAGCCTTACAGCTGGCAAATCACACCAGCAGCATGGGCATTTCTCCTGAAATGGCAGCTTGTTCGGAGGTGCGATCCGAGCCAGCGCGGCCCTCACCTCTCCTCCCTCCCGGCACCCCGTATCTTCCCCATCCTCCTCCTCAGGGCTCTCTCCACCACGCTGCAGTGCGCAGGGCCAGGTGCTGGGCTCCTGGAGGAGCCGGGGAGAGGGAGAAACCTTACTCTTGCTCTGCCAGACCCCCTGCTCCCTCCCAGGGAGCAGAGTGAGGTCAGGAGGCATTTCCAGCCCCGGCAATGCTTGGGTGCTCCGCGCTGGCTCACAGCTTGGTGCTGGTGTGAAAGTTGGGAGGGCAGGTCTGTGCCGTCCCCACGTGTGCTGAGCAACAGGAGCTCCGGAGACGGGTAATATTTCCAGTTTGGAGCGGGTGGTAACTGTTCATATCCTCATGACAACCAGGAGGAGTGAGATTGTCATCGGTTATGTTAGTTGTTAATTTTGTAAATATTAACAATTTCTAGGATTATGGCACAGGATGTGAGCTGTCAACTTGCTTTATTTTCCTCCTACTCCTTCTTGCAATGACACATCTTTTATACTCCCAGATTCGTGCCATGTGTTTGTTGCCTCGCACTGACACCGGGGCTGGCAGATGTTCTGGGATGAAACGATGATAACCTCCCAAAAGTTAGATTTCTTCCCCTCCTGGGTACTTTGTTTCCTCTGCTCTAAGAAGAAGTAATTTGCCTGTAAAGCACAGTGATTTATGAATATCCGTGGTTGGTTTCTGTCCAGCACTGCTGCCGAAGCCGCTGCCTTTGGCACAGCTGAGCTCCCGCCTCCCCTTCCAGCTCACCTGTGAGTGCCGCACGCAGGCGCCGCCGCTCCCCGTCCCCCTTGGAGCAGGAACTGAATTACAGCTCGCCAGGAACCATTTCCCTATTATGAAAAAGCTCTTAAAATTGATATTTTTACAATATATCTCAAGAGCAAAATTTTAACCATATTTTTAGATCAAGGAGCATGGTAATCGCGCAAGCACCAGCTGCGGTAGTCACCCCTGCAGCTTGATAGACATGTTTGGAGGCAGCTTTAGCGACGAGGTGCGATCGGGGGCAAAGCACTGGGAAAGGCGGCTTTGCCAGGGCATTTGCTCCTCACCTTGGCTCCCTTGCTGCTGGCGAGAGGCTCTCTGCCTGCTCTGCCCCGCTCCTGTGCCGCCGGCAGCCCTCAGCGCACAGCTGGTGCCCAGCCAAGCGGTGATGAGCTCAGGCCAAGCATAGCTTCACAATTTTCCTGACATCCCAGTTATTCAGGATAATGTCTCACATGGCCTGGTGCCGGGGCAGCCGCCAGCAGGAGAAGGAGCGGGGAGCGTGGCCGTGGCCGGCCGGGTGCTAGCAGGGGGACGAGCCTGGTGCTGAGCTGCACCCTCCAGCCTGGAGTGATTCGTGCCTGCAGATGGTGACACGCAAGCACTGGACAAAATACCCCCATCGTTTCAGTAATCGTTTAATGGGGTGCCCTCTGCAAGGGCTGGCGTCCTAACGGCCCTCGGGAGAGGGTTCACCCGCTGCCTGAGCCTGGGCGATGCTGTACTTCTTGTGGTTTTGCTAATCTTTGCTTTACCGGCGTGGAAATCACAGGCTGGTGGCAGCGGGTTTCCTGGCAGCACGGAGCTATTGCCAGGCAGAGCCTGAGGAGCAGGGATGCCTCCCGCCCCGGTGATTGCCCCCTCACGTCATCTTCACATGCCAACCCCACACCCGCTGGGGCCACCAATATCAATCCAGATATTTTATTTTAGGTAGCTACTCAAACACGCCTGGCATACATGATTTCCCAAGATCACACAGAAATGAGCATCTGTGTTTGGAGCAGAAGAGCGCGCTGATTCAGAGGAATGAGGTGCACGGATACTTATCGGGATATGATTTCAGCAGTTACCATCCAGACCGTATAACGTGATTTTCCTGTCTTAACCTCTGGTTGACTTAAGCTACTCAAAGATTTCTGCTCCACTGGTGATATCCAGAGACGCATTAAACACCTTGTAGATCAGAATTCAATACTAATCCATTCTGAGGGCGAACATAAAAATCAAAACTTTGATTTAAATTCATGTACCTTTCAGATACTGTGTGGGCTTGGAGCTTAATTGTCAGAAGCTCTCAGCTGCTTGTGCAAATCGGAAGAATGACCCACAGCATCTAGAAATGCAGTTTTCCACCTTTGCCAGCAGTGGGTGCAATAATACAATTAGAACAGCGAGGAAGGAAAACAGACCTGAACAAAAATTAAGGCCTGAAATCCTTTTAATTCCTCGTGTTGCGGGTACAAAAACGTGCCGAGACAGTTCACAGTGAGCACGACTGTCACCCCCAGGCTTGGCAGGGTGTTCCCATTTCCTTTCCCCTCACTTTGCTTTTACATCAACTCCTCCAGTTAAGAAACCAAGTAATTCAGAGGCAGCCACAAGGCACCTAGTGCCATAGCAAGGGCTAAAAATAGCCCCGAAGCCTCGGAAAAGCAGCTCCTGGGCTCCACACCGAGCAGAGCCCCGTTGCAGTGTGTGCAAAGAGGATCACAGCCCCGGCTTGCCCCGTTTGGGGGGCAGCCAGACCCCCGGCAGCTGGCCTGGCCGTCCCCCCGGGGCTGGATTTGGGGGCGCGGGGAAGCCCGCGAGGGCAGGCCCTGGCAGCGGTGCTCCTCTGCGCCTTCCTCGGGGGGCCGGGGGTGCTGAGGCAGAGCAGGGAGGTGTGCGGGGCCCCTGGGGCATGCAGGGCTCTGCATGGGGGGCCTGGAGCCAACTTCTGACCTAGAAGCGGGTCCACGAGCTGGGCCTGGGTTTCCGAGGTGTGGCTGACGGCTTCGCAAACAGAGAAACATGGAATAAAACTTAACAACCATTCCTTTTTTCAGCAAGAAAACAGGAACACCCACCCCACCTCGCCCAAGAAATAAAGATTGAAAAATAATCTCTCCAAAACCCTTGAAATGAAAGAGGGGGGAAAAAACCCATGGGTTTGGGAGGAAAATGGAATTTCTTTTGAGTAAGTAAGAAGCCAGGGAAGGCCAGGCCACCTGGCATAGCTTCACAGCTAGACCCATGCTCCTGCGAGGTACAGGCGGTTATAAAAAAAAAAAAGCGCATCCAGTTCTGCATAGAAGTTTTCTGTTCTTGTAAACCAAATGAAATTAATCATTACATTTATCTACAGGCTGTTCTATGAAATCAATAAGCTCTAGCACTGCATAGCAATCAAAATATGACAAGGCACTTAAACTTTGCCAACTCAATCCAATTAATATCTTCGTTAGAAAACAGTCATTTTTACAGAGTCAGTTGACTCTTCAAGGACTATAATATAAGCTTGATATAAGCTCATTGATTTTTACTTTATGATTTCCAGCTGAAAGCAAACAGAGATCACTCGCTTTATAAAACTGTGAAAATATGTGTGTATTTAACATACCAATATTATTTATAAGCAGCAGCTAATATTTAAGTGCCTCTTGTATCCCTTGATAAAAGTGGTTCATGAATTCAGCCCTCTCAGATGTTCAGAGGATGTTCTTCCACGTTATTGCTATTGTCATTTGTCTTTCCTCTCTGACATGTGCAGTTTTTTATGCAGGAAAACTCTGTAGACGAGGCTCGTCAGCAAGGAGGAAGGCATCATGAATACCTATGAGGTGTCGCTGGAAACCGAGCGCCTCCAAAATTCCCAGCCTGGCTCTCCCATCTTTTCATGCAACAGCCTGGGAGCTTGCAAGGCAGAAGGGTGACCAAGGGACCCTGAGGAAAGCAAGAGTGGGATAACACTGCAGGTGTAGGGGGTTAGAGGTAGGGAAAAGCTTTTCGGGTGGTAAGGACTTTTTGGGCTGATGGGTAGAGGCAGAAAGGATGGCTTGGAGTAGGGATGGGAAGGAGGAGAAGGACCCCGAGACTCATTAGGTACTTGTGAAGCTCACAAGCCCTCTTGGGAAATGAAAGGTAAAAGACAAATCCTGCAAAAACGTACACCAGGAGGTGAGCAGCATTGAACCCAGCTCCTCTCCAAAGAGTGCGGGTGGGGGCAAGACCTCTTCTCTGCCGCACGGTGATGGTTGGCGCTGTGTATACGTGAGTTTTGGAGGGGTGTCCCCATGCCATGTTGCCCCTCAGCCACCCTCCGCATCGAGCCAGCCAGGACAGGCGGGCCCGAGCCAGAGCCAGAGCCGAGCCTTGGTGCTCGCTCTGGGACTTCAATGGTGCAAATCAGAGCTGAAAACCGCCAGTCATGGGTAAAGTGCCCCAGTAAACGGCGCTGGCGAGAGCTGGTGCTCTGTCCCAAGGACGGGAGGATTGCACGCCATGCACACAGGCCCTGGGGGCTGGTCGGGCTCAGCTCCCTGCCCGTGTAAAGTGCCCCAGTAAACGGCGCTGGCGAGAGCTGGTGCTCTGTCCCAAGGACGGGAGGATTGCACGCCATGCACACAGGCCCTGGGGGCTGGTCGGGCTCAGCTCCCTGCCCGTGTTTGTTTACGGAAGGTTTGATTTCAGTCCCCAGGAGCATCCAGGAACTGAGAGGCAGACGATGCCTGGATCCAATGGGATTTCATACTTTTTGGGCTGATGTTCCTGAGGTTAACAAAAGTCCACCTGCTTTGAGCAGTGGTTTCACTAGCAGGGGACAGTATCTCCTGCCTTCAATAAACGCATGGAAGAAATCAATTTAACCAGCAGGAAGGTGCCGCTCCTAGGTCCTCAGGACTGGCCAGTGGGTCTCTCCACCGAGCCAAGCTGTTGGCTCTATGTCAGGCTGTGACTCCATCTTTCCTTGCGCTTGTCCCCCTCAATGCCATTTCTCATGCATCCTCTCAGGGTAGAGAGTGGCTGGGTCTGGTGGCAGCGCGGAGTGGGCTGTGTTTGCTGTGTATGCTGCAGACCAAACTTCGCCGAACCAGAGGGCTTCCTCCTGTCCTCTATCCCTGGACAAACCTCAAAAAACAGGCTCCAGCATCTGAGTGTAGAAAAGCAAATCTAGCAGCAGCAGCAGGAACATCTAGGTAAATCACATCAATGCCACATATTTCTCAGTAACAGTCCTTACCAGGGCAGCCACATTAGTAACTGCAAAAAAATCCCCCAATAATGGCAAGTGCTTGGGTTTTGGTGGTTTATTGTCATTAATAAGCAGCTCTTGTTGAAAGTCTGAATCTGGGAGGGAAGGATGAGCCAAGCTGCTTCTGTCCCATCAATGCCCAGATCTTCCAAAAACCAAAGGAGGGTGTCCAGGGAATGAGGATCTGGGGTTTCAAATAAAAAGACAAAAAGTGAAGAGAGGAATGAGTTTTGTTTCCTTTCCAAAAGCATGAGTCTGTTTTCAGTCATGATATGACAAAGATGAAAACCAAAAAAGAAAAAAATTGCATTTCCACAGTAATTATTTGCAGTTACATGGTGCATTACTCCTAATTTCTGAGGC
>NW_009217598.1:0-473 GCF_000690835.1 Fulmarus glacialis
CCGTGGCCCCCCACAGCTGCGTGGGTGCTTTTGGGAGACCGGGAGCCTCCCATGTTCACCTCGGCCTGGCTCTCCTTCATACGAGAGCGGCCATCTGTCCATCCCTCCTGCTGACTCACTGCCGAAGCCTCAGCTCTGCCGAGGGCTTCCCAGGCGGCATCAGACCCCCCAAAAATTGGGGGAGCAATGGGGATGTGCTCAGCAGCCGAGCCGAGCTGGCAGGCTGGGTGACAGCTCCCCGGGCCAGCCTTCACCATGGCTGCTGGCATCTCGGGGGGCCCTCGCGGAAGGACCCGTTTGCTGCCCCACTGTCCGGCTTCCCACATCTGGGGGTGCTTGCACGTCCGCTGGGCGCCCGATTCGTCCCCAGACGAGGAGTGGCCGGAAGCAGAGAAGGCTGAGAAGTTGGCGAGAGGAGCCGCTCTGAAATGGGCTTCAGGGGTGTTTTACTGCCCCGAGAAGCTGGAGGGGCT
>NW_009217598.1:566-1767 GCF_000690835.1 Fulmarus glacialis
AGACGCAGAGGAACAGCTCCATCCAGTCCCGGCTGAAGGTGGGTGTTTGCCACAGCCCACCCCACGGACGCCCGCAGCCTCCCCAAGCAGGGATCTCAGCCAAGGTCCCCTCTTCTGCATTGAGTCATCTTTTTTTCCCCACTTCTGGAAAAATCTTGTCCTTTGGCTGGCGCTTGGTGGGAGAAATGCAATTGTTTGGGGGAAAAGGTCTGGTAAACCCCCGCCCCCTGCCCTCCTCCTGGGTAGTTTCTGAAGTGTTAAAATGAGTCTCCTGTGTCTCTGACCATCCTTCAAAAAAAACCACCAAGGGTGTTCAGCACATCCCGTGTGCAAGAGTCGGCGCTCCCCATCATCGTCCCATCCCAGCACCAAAGCTCCCCTTCCCCACGGCTGGGAGGAGGCACAGAGCTCCAACCTGCCCCTGCCTGCAGATCCCATGGGAGAAACTCCATGTCCACACACATCGGTTCGGGCTGTCCCCCATCCCCGTGCACACCTCCCTGCTCAGGGCGACCCTTTTTGCATAATCCGAGGAACAATTAACCTCAGGAGCCAATCAGTCTGAGAACCCCAACCTTCTCCTGATTATTTTGGAGATGGTTTCTCCTACCTGAATGTGGGTGAATTGTCCAGGAGGCAACTTGTCTTAAGTGACGTGGCCTCAGAGAAAACGACTTGCTTCTGGTGACGCTGGGTAAAAGTGCTTCTTGGCACTAGGAGCCGGGAGTTAAATGGGCAGACAAGGCATGGAGATGTGCCAGTGCCGCTGCAGGGCTGGAGAAGATGGAAATCCATTTTGGAGGAAGGTTCATATGGCCACTGAGGTGTTTCATCCCATTAATGTGCCTTGGGGGGCACACGGGGGCCCTCTGGCCTGCAAATATTTTGCAGAAGAAAAGTAATCTTTTAAAACTGAAAGGACATATCTGGTTACTGCTCACCTTACTGCCTTGGTCATCCCAAAGTGATGCCCTTCTCCCACTTCCTGCGCAGCAGCCATTGCCCACCACCCCATAAATAGTCACCGTGACTCAGTGTACCCAGAGGGGGGTGAAATGAGCCATTCTTGCTGCTGGAGCGGGTTTCCTGAAGCTGGGAGTGCTTGGGTCTGATGGGATGGGGTCATCACGGAAGGTTTGGGAGATATGACGGCATGATGGCAGAGGCGATGGGGTCATCATGGAAGGTCTGGGAGATATGA
>NW_009217598.1:1879-8843 GCF_000690835.1 Fulmarus glacialis
CTGGAAATATGATGGCAGAGGCAGATGTGACCTTGTGGGGCTGGGAGAGAGCATGTAAGAGAGACCTGGCAAGGCTGGGGCAAATGGTGCTTGAGTCCTCCAGCCTTTGAGAGCTCCACTGCCCCTCCGCCCTCTTCTGCTCCCCAGTCAACTGTCCAGTCCTACCTGGAGGGCGTAAGTGCGGGGCTGGAGCAGCTGCGGTCGGCGGCCCAGGAGATGCAGAGCGTGTGCCAGGACCTGGGGGCTGCGCGGTGGGCCCTGCTCGACAGTGCAGACCGCTTCCAGGGCCTCCAGCAGATGCGGGCGCTGACGGCGGAGCACGTGCAGCTGGCCTCGGTGGTCCAGGTGCTGCCCCAGCTCTTCTCGGGTAAGGCACTAGCCCGGTCCTCGTGGATTTGGGCTGGAAGGCCCTGGGGAGAACTCCAGTCCAACCCCGGGCTCCGCGCAGGGCTGGCGGCAAAGCTAGAGCAGATCGCTCCAGCTTTGCCGGTTGGGTTTGGAAAGTCTCTGTGGATGGAGATGCCACTGCCTCCCCAGGGCCTGATCCAGCATGGTGTTCCCAGAGCTCCAGATCTCAGACCCTTCCCCTCACTATCCCCCTGCCTAACCTGCACCCGTGACCCCGGTGCCGACCCTCTTCGCCCTCCGCACTCAATCCTGGCATCTCTCCTCCCTCTCCCACAGTCCACGAGGTTTTTTCCCATACCCTGCAGCTGCTCCGTGGGCAGCACCTCCTGGAGGCCCACGCGGAGCTCATGATGATGGAGCACCTCCGGGACGACATCCTCTCCCAGCTGCACCTCCGCGGGCTCTCTGGTGCCCAGGCAACTGTGCTGTCCTACTTCGGTGGCCTGCAGGAGCTCAACGAGAGCCTGGCCAAGCAGCTGTGGGACATCGTGGGCAGCAGCCTGCGGCTGGTGCGCGAGGACCCAGTTCTCTTCGTCACCGCTGTAAGGATCATCGAGCGGGAGGAGAAAATAGATGATACTCTGCTCCTGGAGGCCACCTTCCTGCCCCCTGGCCGCCCAAAGGGCTGGAGGCAGAAGTTTTACCACGTTCTCCAGGAGACCATCACAGGAGCCCACTTTCATGCCACTCGCATGGACACTCAGGGGCCAGGGCTGGCCAGGCACCTGGCAGCGCTGCAGAAGGACATCGTGTCCGAGCTGCGTGTGGTGAAGGACCTGATGGTCCAGTGCGTCCCAGCTCACTACAATATCCTCAGTGTCTGCACTGCCACCTACCACCAGGCCCTCACCAGCCACCTCCAGGACATCCTCCGAGAGGACCTGGACAAACAGGCGCTCTTCCTCCTCCTCGAGTGGGCGCTTCGTGTGTACCATAGGTCAGCACCAACCCCAGCACCAACCAAGCAGGGGAGGTTGTGGAGAGCCGGGTTGTCCACCAGCACAGGGGTGGGTTGGGAGAGTGGCCCCAGCTGCCTGGGGGTGACCACCGGCTGGGCAGAGCAAGAGGTAGGAACTGCTGGAAAACACAGGTCTTCCCAGCTCTGTCCCACCTCTGCCCTCCAGCCCAAAGATGATGGGTCACCCTGACCTTCTCCCAGAAGTGGACGTTTCTGCTCTGGGTCCCTTGATGTCCCCTGAGCTCGTGGATCAGACAGAGAGGAAGTACGTGGTGAAAGTCCAGGTGAGTGAATGGGACAATCAATGGGTACGGGGACCCAATGACCACCACTGAGCCACCATCTCCTCTGCCAGCAGCAGGAGACCGTGAGCCTGTGGGACAAGGCCCAGGACTCGCTGCTGTGCTATGTGCTGGGTCTCAGGGGAGTTGGTACCCGGCTCCTTGGGCTGACCATGGTGGGCATCCATCCCACAGGCTAGCGTGCTCGAGTGGATGCAGAGGACCCTGGAGGTGGAGTTCAAGGAATGGTTCAGGGAAGAGGAACCTGAGATGGACCATCAGGGCTTCTTCCAGTCAGCCCTGCCCGTCATTGTCATGCAGGTGGGTCCCCAGCACCAGGGGGCATGGCCATGCTGAGAGCCCCCCAAAAAGCGGGGCCGAGGCCTGCAGCCTCCCACTGACTCACCTCCACTCTCCTCTCCCTGTGCAGATGCTGAATGAGAATATCCAGGTAGCCTCCTTGATCACCAACTCTTTGCAGCAGAAGGTCTACAAGATGGCTTTGGAGGAGCTCGAGGCATTTCTAGGCCGGTCAGTGGAGCCCCTTGCACCCCTGCCCATCCTCACAGACCCTGGGACCCATGGCCAAGCATCATAGGCTGATGGTGGAGATCTTCTGTGGGGCACCCAGCGCGCATGCAGGTCACAGAAGGCTCAGCAACCTGTGTACCCATAGGGCTACTGTCTCAGCCCTTGGGGGCCATCAGCTCCCAGGGTTTGCTGCCCCAAGCGCCTCTCCGGTAGCGCTGAGCCCTGCTCTCCCACTGTCCCACCCTACCCAACAAACCATCACTCTCCAACCTGGTGGCAGGACTTGAAAAGAGCCAAGTGAGCCGGGAGGGTTGTGGGAGGTCCACGTGCCCCCACGAGCACCCCAGCTCCAGGTCCTTGTGGTGGGACGTCCGGGGCTCTGCCCGCCCATCATGGTTGACTCGCTGTGTTGCAGTCTGCGGGAAGCCCTAGTGCAATGCGGGAAGGAGCACCAGAAGGACCGTACCATACCCAAGTACTATGTCTCCTACCTGCTGGCCGTGCTCAACAACAACCTGGCTCTCAGGTAACATTCACCAGCACCTTGTATGTCTTGTAGTAACCCCACTACCCACTCGCCGTCCCCATGTGGGACCAGTATCCCCACCGTGCTTCCCAGGCTACCCATCCCCTCCTTCTCTCTCTCCTAGCTCCTCTGTCTCCTCCCTGCACCCCGACACTGCCCTCAGAGAAGTCCCCACATCCCTCCAGGCTGCTCTAGACAGGACGCAGAAGAAAGCCTGCCAACTGCTGCTGGAGGAGCTGCTCCTGGACCTGCAGGTACGTTTGTCCACAGCCCCTGAGGCTGGCAGGGCTGCAACAAACGTGGCCCCAGCAAGAACAGCCCTACTGCTACACCCCCAGGCTCAGGTTTATTCCTGCCCAGGATCCCCGCCACGTACCCCACAGCCTGCTATCATCCTGCAGACGTCTCTGCCAGCCTGGCTCCCAGACCTTGATAAACCACCCGCAGCTCAGGCGATGTCTGTCGCCAGCCAGCACCACCCTGTATCGCTGGGGCAGATGGCTTGTGGCTCCCCCAACCCCGGCCCCCGACCCACTAACTGACAGAGACCGGGAGCCACAGCCCTCCCGGGCTGCCTCGCGCTCCTTTTTATGGCTGTTTCATGGCAGAAAACCAAACAGGAGAGAGGCAATGTTCGTGCAGAGGATACGAGCCCATGTGCAACTGCCCGAGTCGTTTCCTGCCAGCGTAGTCAAATTTAGCTTTCCTGGAGCCTGGACCAAAAATCTGGAATAATTAATGGCATTGCTATTTAGGGCTTGAATGCCATGAAAACAAAGGAGCGGCTAAAGGGTGAAATGCTCGCAGGCAGCGTGGAGACTGCCATGGCCCCAGCAGAGACATAGAGGGAATGTCTGCCTGCAGGCAGGAAGACTGGCAAGGACAGCAGGGGAGGACTAGGAGGTCAAAGCCCTCGGCCAAAACGTGTTATGTCTACACAAAGGAAGTGGAGAGGAGTGGAAATTAAAAATAAAATCACAGCAGGACAGGCTAAAAGCGAGTGTGTGAGGAGCAGCTTGCTGCCCGGACCTCAGGTGCTGCCCACGGTGGGGCATCATGACCCAGATAAAGCCCCAAAATGTGAATCTCTGGGTCTCAGGGAGGGGCAGCCCCAGGGTATTTCCATAATTTCCTAATTTAGACCACTCTTATATTTTATGTTGACTTTTTGGCTGGCAGCGGGAGCTTGGGGGTTTTGCAAGGCAAAGCGGTCGTGCCGCCAGGCAGCAGGCGGGCAGCGGCTGTGGGATAGCCGCCCCGCAGCTGGCAGCTGCTGCAAGAGCAATGCGATGCAGGGCACCGTGCGCTGCTCCTCTGCTTCTTTCAGCCCCTCTGCCTGCAGCTGCCCTCCCGCAAGTGGCTCTCCGGGTCCCAGCTCGTCAGCAGCATGTGCGAAGTGATTGACAAGTATGCAAAGGACTTCTCCCGCGTCAGGAAACCCGTCTTCACGGTACGGGTTGCTGCGGGGTGTGCTTCAAATGGCTGCTTGTCTGTGGGCCACGGAGGTTGGGCAGCTGGGTACCATGGTGGGGTGCCAGATGCAGCCCAGAGGCAGCAGGGAGCTGGGAGGGGAGCGGGGATGCAGTCGCTGCTGGGTTTGCCGGAGAGCCCGTATCCTCCGGAGCAGCCCAGAGGGCTGAGCGTCTCACGCAGAGATGTTCAGGGTTTCCCCCAAATTCAGCTACCTTCTCTGTCCCTCTGGCCAGGGGTTTTCCCAGTAGGTTGGCCCCGCGGCTTGGTGTTGCATCCAGCCCTTTTCCCTGGGCAGTTGGGGTCCGACACCCAGGCGATGGCCAGCTCTAACAGCTCTCCCCTGCCCAGCTCCTGCTGACGGAGAGCGAGCTCCTGGTGGCGAGCCAGTACCTGCGGGCACTCATGCAGAAGAAGATGGTGTGCAAGAGCAAGGAGGAGCGGGGCCAGTTCTGCGACCGCCTGCTGCAGGACGCCACGCAGCTCCGGGAGCTCTTCTGTGGCCTGGTGAGAGGTGCCCGAGTGCGGCGGGGAGCCGGGGCTGGGCCATGGGAGGGGAGCATTGCACAGCGGGGTCGGTGCAAGGAGCTCATAGCTCACCCCCGGTCACCCTCCTGCTCCCCTCCAGCCCACAGCAGGTGGGGTGGGTACCTCAGCCCACGAACGAGACGTGGCTGTTACGCTTGGGCAGTTGTGAAGCCAAGATGGGAGGAACTGGCTGGATTAGGGACTCGGGGGACCATCCACCCTGCCCAGCGCAGGTTGGTGAGGCTGCACAGCCTCGTCTCGCCTTGGGGCGAGCCAGCACCGATTGGTGGGACACGCTGGGTGGGGACACACCAGCCACAAGGGCCCAGATCCCCACGTGGGCACTGAGGACCGGGCTGCATCTCACTGGCCACTGCGGTGGCCTCCTCCCAGCCTCGCACGTGGCCGCTCTCCCTCCCAGGGTCTGGACCGGAGCCAGCAGAGCCTGGAGGCCGTCTTTGCCCTGCGGGAGCTGATCTGCCTCAAAGACCCAGCACTACTCAGCCTGGAGGTGCTGGGCTTCATCACCAAGTACCCTGACGCCAGGTGAGAAGCTGCTGCTCTCAGAGCTCCCAGCTCTGCTCTCCCGTGAGATGGGGTAGGCGTGAGTCTGCCCAGTGGAGCCAGGCTTGAGCTGGACCCCGTGAGGTTACGCTGCAGAGCAGGCAGAAACCTGAGCTTTTTCCCCCTCCTCCCTGAGGTTTCCTTTTCCCATGCTCCAGATTTGAGGGGTTCTTGCAAAGTCCCAAGGGCAAAGATGTAAAGGAAAAAGCAGTTCTGCTGTGGCATTCACCCATCTGTATTTGGTGGCCAAAAAAATTGTGAGAAATCACAAAACACAAAATTGGAAATGTCAGAATCAGCCGAAACCCATGAAACGTCAAAACCAAATTGACAAGCTTTGTGGGGTTATTTTCAAGCAAATTTTAAAGTTTGGCTGATGCAAAGTACCAGCTCGCCCCTGGCCTCGGCTCAGCTTCTC
Organism: Fulmarus glacialis; assembly: GCF_000690835.1. Taxonomy (NCBI): domain Eukaryota; kingdom Metazoa; phylum Chordata; class Aves; order Procellariiformes; family Procellariidae; genus Fulmarus; species Fulmarus glacialis. The sequence goes on from NW_009217598.1 coordinate 7,564, forward strand.
TGGATCATGGGAGGTTTGCAGGACACGAGCACGGCGAGGGCCCTGCGGATGGTGCCGTGGGCCAGCTGTGCCCGGACTCACCTCTTGCTCTCTGCCCAGCGATGAGCACATCTCCACCTTGCTGGATCTGCGGGGTGATGTCTCCAAGGAGGTGCGGCACATGGTGCTGGAAATGATGGCACAGCATCCCCAGGTCCTGCCCGAGAGCTACCGGCCCATCTTCAGCACCATCCTGGTGCCTGCTCCGGAGCTGCCCTTCTGCCTTCGCAAGGGCAAGTGTGCCTGACACGGCGCCCCACAGCCTGCTCCCCGCTGCCCCCACGGACCCACGGCCCACGCAGGACATCTCTGAGGCTGCGCGTAGGGAGAACGGAGGTGACACATGGCATCCCCTACGCGCAGCACCTTGCCTTGTGTTGGGGAGAGTCTAGATACGTGCTGTCCTCCTCTGGTCCTGCCTCGCTGAGCCGGCTGTCCCCCACAACCACCAGCCCCGGGAGACCTGGGTCAGGAGAAAATCAACCCATAGCTATTTTGCTGGCCTGGCGAGGCAGTAATTGAGGGCTGCTCAGGTCTGGCCTATTGCCTGCAGGAGAAAGAGGAGCTGCAAAGCGAAGGGCAGGAGTCTGCAGCCGGGGTGGGTCCACATCTCCGTGGGGCTGCAGAGATATTTGGGTTTCCCCGAGTCTCCAGACAGCCCTCTGAGCCAGCGTGTCCTGGCCATGGAGTCTGTTACCAAGGCAGACTGGGGCCTTGCTAGACCAGGCTTGCAGGAGGGTTTTAGCCATGGGAGGGCTTCCTCTGTTTTGGCTCAGCCCAGAGGTCTGATGTTGCTGCTCCGCCAGCCTGGGCCCTGCACGGACGGCGGAGAGCAGCTCAGCCAGCTCACCACGGCTCACGGCCACAGAGAAGGGCACAATGGGGTCTCACCACCCTGGGTAGTGCCTGTGCACTGCCAGCGTGAAGGGACAGCTCCGCGTCCCTGCTGACCTGCCCCACTCCTGGCCCTGGCTCTCTTGCCAGCATCCAAGACAGGACTGGAGTCCAAGACCCTCCAGCCTCATGGAAAGCATGAACCGAGTTGTGTCCGGTGCGTTGAGCATCCTCCTGGCCCAGGTTCCTCCATGATGGGCAGCACCGCCCTGCGCCCTGGCTCTCCCTCCATCCTCTACTGCTGTCCAGCCCTTGGTCATCTCCTCCCCAGCTGCCACGCGAAGATCAGGAGCAAAGCTGGCCCTGTGCCTGCGTCCTTGTGCCCAGCCCCTGCAGCACCCTGGGAG
>NW_009217598.1:8857-9100 GCF_000690835.1 Fulmarus glacialis
GTGGCGGGCCTGATCCTGCTGTCCTCGCGCGGCACCGCTGCCAGAAATAAAGGCCTGAGCTCTGCAATCACTCGCCAGCGTCCAGGCTCTGCTCCCCAGTGGGTCAGGGCAGGGATGAGGGCATGGGGGTGGCACAGCGCGGGGGGTACATCCCCGCGCTCCGCATCACCCCAGGGATGGTTCTCTGCACCTGGGAGCATCACCCAAGGACATGGGGGACGAGGGAGACTCTACGACCCCCCC
>NW_009217598.1:9731-10039 GCF_000690835.1 Fulmarus glacialis
CCCTGTCACAGCCCTGGGGTGCTCTCCCTCTCCAGCTCCACGGGCAGTGAGAACTGACACAACTCATTACAGCAATAGCCCAAGCACCCCAGGGTGCCTTTCGGCAGCACGTTCCTATGTCCCTGCTTGCGTGGGGCAAGGTAGGTGCCAGGTTTGGCCCGTCACCACTGCCCACAGCTGGCAGAAGGCAGCGGGGGGACCTTGCCCTGCTTGGCTACAAGCCACACGGCTCCTGGCTGCTATAAAGCTCGTGGCCTCGGGGGCACAGCCGTGTCCTCCCAGGATGGCGTTTCTGTGGGCAGTTGCCT
>NW_009217599.1:0-14735 GCF_000690835.1 Fulmarus glacialis
AAGTGCAGGACTCCAACCCAGAACTCAAGAGTAATGAGATCTTCTAAGGTGTCTGGCAGTATCAAGAAGCTACTAATGCTGTGGACCTCACAGACAACAGAGTAAGATACAGCCCTCAGCATGTTCCTTGCTCTGTGTTATTACCCAGGTGGGTTGCAGTATCTTGCTGGGTTACTCCAACAGACTACCACCACTTGGCTGCTGTCCAGTGCTAAACCATTACGTGCTGTAGTGGCAGGTACCATATGAATACTGGTATTCAGATTAGTAATTTTCTTACAATGACAGGGTTGTCTCCCTGGGTTTGTCAAAGGGTACAAAAAAACCAAAGTTTTTTTCTAAAGTCAAATAGCTCTGTTATATAACAGGAAGTGTATGATTACTGTAAAAAGTCCTGAAATTTATCCTGGATTCTTCTGTGTTGTGGCTGTGTGGTCTGGCCTCTGAACACTTGTGCCCACATATAGTGGGTGTTCTCAAGACCAGATTTGTCATTTTTTCTGTTAGACTTGCCAGCCATACTATAAGAGTAGAAGCACAAATGGAGGAAGGAAGAATGAGGGATACAAGATTGCCCTCTTAATCCCTGGCCATGTATCTGGCTAAACAGAAGCTAAGCATACGTTGACCAAAGCAAGGGAAGTAAAGAACTGCGTAGCTGTTAGTGAAGAACAGAAAAAATGCTGTGAACTTTGGTCACAAGGCAGTCTCTTCCCAATGTCACACTTCTAAGTGAGAAATAATCTATGCTATCCCTTTTGTCTCCAGTTCCTCCTTGTTGGTTGGTGCAGACTAGAGATTTCTTCCCCAAGCCTGCTCCCTTCCTGCCTCTTTTCCTGGAAGGGTGAATGTCTTTACTTAGGAACAGCAGTTTTCTTCTCTCACATCCTCTAGTGATACAGATAAATCCCACAAAAGTCGTAAGAAAACATGTCATCTCCCTTTGCTCCTTTGAACAAGTGTGCAATGAACACACGCTTAAATGAGTATTCATTTTCCTCATTTGCAGAATCTGTAAAGTGAGAATGGTGATACCTAGCTTGTGAAATCTTTCCATACATACGATACTCTTATTTTTTCTTTCATAACTGTTGAATCTGCTTAAAGGAAAAAGGTAGGAGATGGAAAAACAAACTGTGAGAGGATGAGACCCAAATGAGCTGCTTACAAAAGGGGTAACTATACAGTGTGCTGGCCTGTAGCTGCCTGTTCCTGGGAGTGATGAAAAGGCAGCCTGTTGGCAAGGTGTTGCTCTGTGGTTCTGCCCGTCCTATTTATAGTCAGGTACTTGCAGCAATGCTGAATAAAATTGTTGCTGCTATGACTGTTTCAGTTTCAAATACAGCAAATCAATGCTGATAGCAGAATGCTTCGCCTACAAATAATTAACTGCACTTAAGCTGTCAGAAATGTTTTTCCATCTGTTTCCTTGGGCCATACTCTTCCTTTTGCACTAAGCCACTGAAAGTGGAAGAAAAAATTCTTCAACTTACATCTTCTTACAGAAACTGCACTGAGGTGGTTGTGATCTGGCACTGCTGTTGGGGTCATTAGTATGGGTATTAGCAATCTATTGCTTTTCCTTTCTCCGTTCTGTCTCCATACAGATACTGTTCTAAAAAAATTTTTTTACAGCGATGGTCCAAAATCCTTGAATTTACTGGAGATTTTCTGTTGTTTCCAAGAGATTGCAGTTAATATCCATTACTCTAGAGCTACATGGGAAATAGGTCCACACTGAAAAGTCCCTAGAGTTTTGCTGGTAGAGATTCCATCCTTTAGATCTTGATATCACCTCCATTAATATAACTGAATTATATTAATGGAAGAGGAACATGCATTTCAGATGGAAAAGTGTAACATTTCAGTGCTTATGCCAGACTGTCACAGAAAGTTATACGAATTTGGTAAAAATCTGGCTTCATGGAAGTTAACGGAAATCTTACCTCTTATTTAATGTGAGCCCCCCTTAGCATTGTACAATTTCCACCAAGAGGTCAATGGAAATTAAAAATAGAAAAAACAACACCAATGATTTTAGTTAATCAAAAATGTTATTGGATGTTAGATAAAGCTTGGATTGTTACGAATAGAGCAGGAGATCAAAAGATTGAAATACAGCAAGATATTTTTGTTCGGGAAGCAACGGATATTAGACTGCCATCAGTGCTGCACTGAACTTTGCACTGGTGATCTCAATCCATATTCCTGCTCTGGTGAGTTTTTTGATCATTCATTGCTCATGAACACATTGTTCTGATTTATTTTTATTCTGCACAGTAATGCAGTTGTAGGTGGGAAGGAGGAAAAATTCTGCTCTAAAACACAGCATTCCCCTTTTTTTCTCCCAGATAACCAATGAACATGCTGTAACAAAATTCTAATGATGTATTTCAGTGGTACATCTCAACCTAAGAATGAAGCTGTTTGCTGCGGATAATATTCTGCTGCAATTTAATAAATCACAGTTCTAGAAATATTTTTAAGTGCTTAGACAATTAAAGTAGTTATTTTGTTGCTGTTAAATCGCTGGCCATCTTCTCATACAAGAGAAAAAGTACTTCTGTGGCCCAATTCCATGACTTTCTGGGTAGTCAAACTCTCAGTAAAACTCTGAGGGATGTAAAGCGCTTTTTAATTTTTTTTTTTCTGGTAATGGGACCCCATGTTTAGGTCATGTATTATGGAAATGGAGTGAAGAATTAAAAAGAGCCAAAACCTCTTATTTTGTCCAAAGCTTGAATAGATGTTGCTCCTTTTTTCCTGTGAAGTATCCCTAATTTCACCAGTCTCCTGACAGATCTGAAGAAATCTGACTGTCCCGCTATTCTGACAGTTTCAGGCTTGTTAAGCAGATTTGCAACCACTGATCATTAGCATGAAACACTGGCTGGAAAGCATAGCTCCTACAAACCAAGCCAAGACTGATGGAAATGTTGTCTTAAGTAATGCAGCAGAGATCCAGTCTTATGGAATAACGCTCACCTGTGCATATTAGTATAGAGTACCAAGTAAATTATAGTACAAGTCATATAGTACAAGTAAACCAGAATTTCTGCTCCACCTGTAATATATTTTTTGTAATACAGTATTTTGCTTGGTGTAAAAAGCAATATAAATTACAAGACAGAAGATAATCAGGCTGCAGCAGTTAACAGGAATGCAAAGTTTGACCGTAGTTATTTCTAAATATTTCCAATAATTACTGATTCTGTCAGAGTTATTGACAGCTCGGAGTTACTGGAGGTGCAAATTGTGATGTTAATAGCAGCTTTAGCAGTACATATGTTCGCTTCTTTTGCAATAAGAATCCATGTTTCTTTCTAAAACATATTTAACACATTTTCAGACTCTACCTGACTCTCAATATATAGCAAATTTAAATGTACTACAAAAACCCCAAATGAAATGCAGATACAAAATATAGCAAGCATGACAGATTCTTTAGCAAATATCCAGAGCGCCTTGTTATTCAAAGGTAATTTCTAGGTTTGATGTCATTTATTGTGGGTCTCTGGACTGTCGAAGCCCACTTGAATGCTGCCATTGTCAACAGCAACAGTTCTGCAAATATATGAGCAAATACAAACTTGGTTACGTATTCCCAGCTGCTAAGAAACATCTCATCGTGGAGCCACATTTACTACAGAGCAGATGACATCCACTTTGTCACTTTGAATCACTTGCCCTTTCAGAAGGTAAGAACATGTCAGTCCAAAACTCTTCTTAGCCATTTGCAGCCAATGATGTTGACCTACCTTGTCTTTACAAGCACACACTTGTCTCCAGGTTGAAAAGTACCATCAGGCAAGAGCGATTTTCACTGACCTGTTCTTGAGCTTCAGCTTTTACTGTTTTGGGGTGGGGTTTTTTTGCCTGAAAGGAAGATTTATCTCCTATGCCTGACGACCAGCATCACTACATTGGTTTTGGAAACCTTCCTCCCACCCACCCTTTTGTTGCATGCATTTTAGTGCATATCAAAGTATACTAAATCCATGTTTTTGAAACGTGTTTCTCCTCAGGTTTGATTTTCAGCATACCGAGTAGTCGTCCAGCCATAAAGGGGTATATAAATGAATTATAAAGTTGTATAAAATATCCAGTTGAGGAGGGCTCTTATCTATCCTTTCTTATAACATAAAAACAATGGGAGCACTGAAAAAAAATTGAGAGGCAAAGATGTGAAACATGAAAAGAAATATATGCCCCATTTTAATCAATGAATGCATTGTCACAAAAGATACAAGTACCCAGACACCAAATATTCAGTATTGTTCCATGTGAACCTATACCCTTATATAGATAACAAATACTTCCATAGTTACATTTGAAAGAATAAAACTGTAGAATAGTTAGAAACCCACAGCTTTCAGGAGCCATCCAATTACCAATGGTTTGAATTCAGCAGACTGTTTACCTTATGACCAGCTTATCTATTACAAAGTATTTTCCACTTTGTTCTGAAATGTCTAGAGGTGGCTGCTATTAAAGACAGCAGCTGAAGCCAGATGGACCATTGCTGTGTTCGTTCAAGGACTCAGATTCTGTTCTCAAATGACCATAAATCCAGAACATCCACTTAATTAGAAACTGTATTTCAAATTATTAACTTCTCTACACCAACGATAAAACTTTCAAAAGCTCCTAAATTACTTCAGCGTGCAAGTCTGATTTTCACAAAACATTTGCATATTTACTTAATAGAGCTAAGGATCCTAAGAACCTCTTGAAAATGAAATGAAACGCTTGTCCACATACCAAGACTTCAATACGCAGGAGAAAGAGGTAAGAATTTGCCACATGGTAGCTATTCCTCACCAGGTCCCTGTATTTGCACTCTATACACTACAGCCCTGTAAAGCGAAGTCTGCAGTTTCACAGGTGGTTTGCACTGGAGGTGCACAGAGGAAGTCAATGCAGAATAGCTAATGTATTCTTCGGTCTTTTGTTGCTCTTTTGATTCGTTTTCCATACAGGTAAACCCTTAGACTCCTAAATACTTTAGGCACTTTAAAATGTTTGAGTGCGGTCTACTCTTTCCTGTTAACTGCAGGGTACATACTCTAATCAGCTAACCAGAAAGGATAAAAAATAAGGCAAAGCCAGATAATCCCTCTTTAAGAGATGAAGGTCTCATGGTTGAGTTATCAGAACTGAGAAAATTAGAGTTCAGTCCTTGCCCGTTACACAGCCTTCCGTTGTCACTTTGGGCAGGCATTAATCTCTCAGCTCACCGTCTCCTAACCAGAGGTGGTAGTGCTTCCTTTCTCCCTCATTTTGTCTGTCTTGTCACTTTAGATTATGAACTCTTGTGAGACGGAGCCGTTTCTTTCTCTGAGTAATGCCTGGCACTGCATAGCTGAGACTGGGAATTACATGTCTAGATGGTATTATAATCATAAATAATACATTTTCTCATGGGAGGAAGCAACTGAATTCAGTGGAATTAGTCAAAATGTATTTGTTCCACTGTCGCCAAGATCAGTACCTGATCTGGTTTGTGGCGCTGCCTTAGGGCCTACTGACAAACTTAAGCATGCTTTAGCCTCTGAATGCATGTAATGCTGTAATTTGATGCTGCCGAAAAACACTAAAATGTAAAGAATAAAAAAATCCGAAAAGCTCCCCATTTCAGTATTTTGCACCCTTCTAATAGCTCTTTGCGCTAACCTTTCATCCTCTTCCTTTATCACACAATGACATCCTGGTTTACTCATCTCTCAGTGTTGCATTGAAAGCAAACCCAGTACAAGCTCAGACTAAAACGGTGGCACTGGTTCTAATCCCGATCATTAGTTTGCTTGTGGGCATTTATTTGAGAATTAAATTATACTATTTTGGTTTTAACTAGGTACAAACAGAAATCAGCTAATTTGATAGAAATCCTTTTTATTCTGGAATACGAATAAAGCCACACGTGTACAGGAATATGATGTTTAAATGTATTTACCTGCATTAGCACTAGATCAGAAGCATGGAAGTTGCCTCCATTTGGCAAAGGATGATAGATTTTTATAGATATAACCCAGCTGCAAAACAGCAGAGCTGTGTTAACAGGCAGGAACATGCCCCAGTTGCAAGCACTGGTGTAAGCACTCTCTGACCTTTCATGGTGTGGAGTCATGCAGGTTACTGGTGGGCATCTGGCCTTTGAGCCAATGCGCTTGGGGACCAGTGTTTATAATCGGATGGGAAGTAAAACCACCTGGGAAGTTAGAATATTAAACAGTGCCAAACTTCTGCAAAGTGGATACACGTTTAACCCTTGTTTCTTCCACCACAGTTGACATCATCCTTGAATTTGATCCCTTAATGTTGCAGTTTTAGGTCCTTGAGTTCAGCACCCATGTAGGCTGTGCTTTTTTATACATATGTATATATTTTCTAGGAGATTGCATAAGATGAACTATAAAGGAATCTAAGGTTTTTCTATATCCCTTTTATTGTCCATTTATAAGCCTTTAAATACTTCCGTATTTGATTTCATGCTCCTTGATATGCACATGCACATGCACACACAAGCTATCTAGAAGCTAAATAAATTCTTGTCTGTTAATATAATGAACAAAGGGAAGTGCTCTTCCGTTATGTCTGTGTATCTACAACTTATAGCAGGTCCAAACAGTAATATTACTTACAGGATTATACTGAGCAAGAAGAAGAAGCCGTGTTTCTGGACTGCAGTGGCTTTTCTAACAAGTTCTTTGAAATTCATTTTTGATGAGCACTGCTGTGTGGTCATTGTAAGCCACACCACCTCGGGTCTTTTGAGAGCCTTTTTTCAAGAGATGTTGAAAACACTCCCCAAATGTGCTCATTCTTTGACTCTTTGGCCTTGAAAACCTCAATGCAGTTAGCAAGGTCTGTGGGAGAATAATTAAAGCTGCTAAGTCCTGCCTGTGAGCCAGAGCACTCTCATTCTTACAGCAGCAGCAAGTGTTTGGCTTTGAATATCTGTGAAGGAATTTATTGTATTTTCTATCATGGGTTTGCCTTATGAGAGCAGGCAATGTCCCGTTAAGTTAATTATTAAATAAGATTGTTAAGTTGTATTGGAAAATGCAAATCATTCTTTCAAAAGTTGTTGCCTTTAAGTAGAAGCAGAATTTATCCTCCAAAAGCTTCCTGAAGCAGTAGCGGCAGCAGCAGAATTTTAATGTACCTTCTTTCATTCATCATTTGAAGTCTACAACAACAAGTGATGAATCTTTGATGAACCTTGTCAGGCTTCCTTCAGATTGTAATAGCAGTTTTATAAGCTTCAGAGAAGTTCAGAAACAATTTGTTATGACTGTATCTACTTTTTTTCTCTTTGAGCACTCAGCCCAGTGCTGAGCACTGATACATCACTGGATTAGAAAGTCTTGTCCCTGTGTTTCTAGCGTAAATGAAAACCTATGTAGCAAACATTAGAAGGATATTTTCCAGAGAAATCGCAATAGAAGCTGCCAGACTACAGGGATCCTTTTAAAGATTTTTTTTTTTTATATTGTTGTTGTAAGTGTAATGAATCCATTGACCGTGTCTAGAGACAATCTCTTATCCCAGTGCGTTGGGAGTAATTATGAATTGGTGATGCTCTTTTCATGCAATAGTAGGGCTCTGTTTTGTCTCTGCAACATGTTTTAACATCCGTGAAATGTACTTCTATCTCCAGCAGATATCTTGTTCCCAGAGCTTGGTACAAATTTTATCAGAAACAAATAGTGCGTTCTCAAATGAGGACATTACTTTTGTCATTTCTTGTTTTGGCATCTTGTTTTTGTGGCTCACCCTGCTAAAGTCTAGAGTCTGAACTACTCCATGCAAGCACTGAAAACTCAAAGACCTGGAAACTTGTTTACTGTTAGGACAACCTTTGCAGTCACCAATATTGTTGGCTACAAAAATAACTTGCCCTTTTAAAATTTTGCCCTGGAACTTTATGACTTGCAGAAACTCTGGATATAGTTTCTTGCCTGTATTAAGGCATCTCTGTATGGCTGCCTTGTTTCAAGGCTTTCATAAAGACAGAGCAACGGGTCAACAAAAGATTCTTGACACCCTGAAAAGCCCAAGTGCAGCAGAGCTGCTTTGCCATGTCCTTGCCAATGATCAGGAGCGACGGGCTCTTGGTAGGAGTCCGTCCTACCTTGCTGATTCTGACTGCTGGAGTGGCTCCTTGGGAACTGCTATCAGCTGGCCCATGCTGAGATCAGCTTTCTTACTGTGTTAAATGATGGGCTACTCTGCCAGTTCTAGCTTTGTTTCTCCGGTGTTTCAGTTCAGCAGAACACTAAAGTGATACAGTAACCCTGGAGAGGTGGACCAAAAATATACAAGTTGTTTAACTGTCTTCTGCCGATTGGTAGTGAGGCTACAGACTCCTTATATCCTCTCAGGGTAGGCAGGCATTTATCAATGCTACCCAACTATGAAAATTTCAGTTTCAGTCACTGATGACTTAACTTGCAGGCTATATGTGCAGAGGTGAATTCATCAGGAAAGCGGCTTCATCAATAGCGGGTGAAAGAAGTTACCACGTGATACTGGAAGTGATGTGTTCTCCTCTTTTAAGCCTGACTTTTGAGTCTGTGGTTTCTCCAGTACGTTCAGAAAACTTCCACAGTATTTGTCGGTGTAATTCATTTGACTGTGACTAGTGGCTCCTCTTCACGAGAGGATCCAACTCACTGGTTGGATTCTTGATTCACCTACAGTTAGTCATGGTGGCTGAACTTCTAGCTGTCTCTCTCTGTTCCTTCTTGGAAAGCTGCCTCCATTGCTTGTCTTCTCAGTTTCTGCCAGTTGGTGTCTGGAGCTACAACTTTTCACAAAAATGGGAAGTTTGTGTATGTACATGAGATGTCCATGCATAGCTCAGACAGCAGCATCCCAGGAAAGCAGAATATGGATGAGGTAGCTGTGTCTTCACTGCAGGCAAAGGAGGCTGACCTCATCCTGTGATAGATGCCAATCTTTGGTAACCCTAAGCCCTGTAATGTGCCTGGGATGATCGTATCAGTGGATGTTCAAACATGGCTGTTCATATCAACTGTCTGGCTCAGTAACCCATCTGACACTCGTAGCAGATAAACTGGCCCATCCGCTTACCCAAGCAAAGGTCTCTGCCCGCCACTGGAGTTGCTTTTCCAGGTCTCATCGCAGCGGTTTATCAGTATTTACCCAAGCAGCTTACCTAGCTGCTTATCACTGATTCTCTTCTCAAAGCTACTGCCCCTGCACCTCTGCTGACAAGATGGTTTGTATGAGTGCTCTCTAATCCACTTCAGTGAAAAGCATCAGCTCACATTTACCAGCCTTTGAACTCATAGGACAATACTGAAGACCATATTGTCTGGGGAGCCTGCACACATCTGCTGCCTCTGCTACTTCTGGCATGGAGGCAGGTGGGTGGTCTCAAACAGAGAACATCTGAAAACATCTGAAACCTGCTGGAGCTCCCTCTGGAGTCATTAAAGACCCTATATGGAAAACAATGACTTGTTTTTCTGGCATTCAGGGCATTCAGGTGGGATGGGGTTACATTTTTCCTAAGCTTCTCAGATGGACCTTATGGGAGGGGGGGGATCATCTTGCCCTCCCCCACCTTTTTCCCACCCCCTTGTTCCCATGGGATGACAGTGTCCCTTGTACCAGAGCTGGCTGCTCCGCTTGCCCTCGGCAAGCTGTAGGCTTTGATTTTGAAGTTCTCCTCCCTCTGGGATTTCAGTTTGGGTTTGTGCTTGTGTAATGGGTGGGAGTGAGAAAAGACATTCAGATAAAATCAAAACTACCCTGGCCTTAAAATCTGTACTGAATCTTTTTGGAGAGTCAGAGAATTTGCATCACCTCTTTATTCTCTTGTTGCTGGGCCTGGAAGAGCAAACTCAGAAAAAAGCAAAAATCTGTTCTTCCCAAAGAGCCGATTCTCTTCCTCCAACCGGAGGAGGCTGGTTTATTTTAAAAATCAATGGAATGAGTAGGTGACCATCTGAACAGTCCCACCAGACCTTTTGAAGTAGGTTTTCTGTGTCATTGCTGCAAACTTGAGAAGCAGATGAACTATTGTATTCTGACACAGGCTCCCTATGCGATCATGGTCAAATGGCCTAACATTTCTACACTTCTGTTACTTCACCCTTACATGGAGATTAAGCTATTGTGTCTCGACACTGCGTTGTAAGGTTATCTACAGCTTGCAAAGGAATTTGAATACATCGAGTGTGACACATTTCACTAACAAAAGAAATCCTTTTCTAATGAAGAGAGGCAGCATATTTTAGTATTTTAAATACATGACAGGGAAGCCTAGGTTTATTTCTGATTATCCTAATGACTTATTGTCAATCAGGCATCACTTCATTTTCAAGATTTTCCCCTCTCTCTAAAATTGGGCGAATGTTGAAATATCCAATTTTGTAATGAATAAGGAAATTTCCAGATGGAAAGTATTAGAGAGGAAAGAACATTATCGATATCACAGCTCACAAATGCTGTGTACCTTGAAATCAAGGGATTTTGAATGGTTAACAAATTGCATGTCCTATTACGGAAGTTGCCTTGGCAGCAGAAGCCTTTAAAATGATATTGTTGAATGACTTTATTTTTAAGAAATTGTAAGTCCTTATTTGCATAATAGCCCAACAAGTTCATCTGTTCAGCTCCTGTTTGTAAGAAATCTAATGCATTTTGTTAGCACTCTGAACAGTTCATAGACCTGTGGGTTGCGACACATGGCATGGAAGTCTTTCAGGTCTGACTGCATGATAGCTCTCAGGATTATATTAGTTGACTGACAGTTATCAGAATTATCTAGTTCTATTCACATTCAGCAAGTGAAGGGGGAGGCAATGGTTAAGGCAGTCTGTAAAATAGTGCTTCTGTAATCCTCTGATTCAGGTCAGTGAAGTTAATTCAATTGAGAATCTGTTTGAGAATGAAAACTCACATAGCTAATGGTGCCTGACAAGTGATCACTCATTTCAATTACCAAAGAGCAATTTTTGCTCTCAGCAGCACAGCAGGTTGAGTTCTGACTTATAGAAACAATTTGTAATAGTGGATCAAAAATGCATTCATTTTCATTTGGAGTATTTCATTTATTAGGCAAGTTGGGGTTGCACAGTGGTATAGCAATCCCGTTACATTTGCAGCTCAAAAAATGGCAGTTAAAAGCAAAAAACATGACATGCTAGCTATTTATTATGCTATCAGAAAGTTTAGCTGAAATCTTGGCAGGAGCTTAAGGAGATGTTACTGTTCTGTTCTTCAAGTTCTGAACTGTGGCTCCCAAGGTGGGACTGGGTCATTCACACCAGTGATGTGCAAAAGCCAGAATTTATAGGGCTCTCTAAAATCCTGGGGTAAAGAACATAATTGATTTAGAGTTGGCTTGGTTTGGATTTGGTTGTTGTAAAAGCATTTCATTTATTGTAGGAATTGCAAGTCCCTTCCTATCTCCATACCAGAAAACATATTAAAAGCAACAGCTACAAACCTTTAATATAACTTATGTTGTGCTCTGCCACTATAGTTAGAGTAGAATTGCTGTTAATTTTATACATTAAGTTTACTGTCTGAGCTCAAGCTGTGATAGATATCAAACAACTCAGTTTTATATTTGTGTTCTCAGAAAACAATTTTGGTTTCACAATGAGACCAAACTCCTCACTGGGTTATTTGTAATTTGAGAATATTCTACCTAAGCCCTAATTGGGCTTTATGGTTTCCAAATTCCTTCCAGTCATTTGAAGAGGGAAAGGTTTATAAATACTCACTAGAGACAAGAGGAGAGGTGAGAAATAAGAAAAAAATGTTAATTCTGTTTATAAATTTAACAAAAATGCTGTTCTTGAAGATGTTTTCTCTACTTTTCTCTGTTGCTTTGGGAGTATCTTGGGGAAAATCTGCTGGTTCATCTTCAGAAATGAGTTAATCGATGATTAGGCTGATGTAGCCAGGGGACAGACTCGCTTCCCTGCTGTTTTTATTGCTGCTAAGAAGTACCCTGTGGCTTGGAAAAAAGGCAAAAGAAATATGCTTTACTGCTAAAACCACTAAAACCCTTAAAAATGAAAAAAAAATTGCAAAAAACACCAAAAAATGCAAAAAAAGCTGTAGATGCAAAAAAATGCTAAACCTGATAAAACATTCTAAAACACATTAAAACATACAAAAATTGCTTAAAACACTAAAACATGCTAAGCCTGCTAAAGCACAAAAAACACAAACCCACAATAAAACCACAAAAAACACACATAAAAATGCAGAAAACAGTATAACATGCTACAACATGCTAAATCACATAAGACATGGAAATCACACAAAACCCACCAAATTAGCAAAAACCGTAAGAACCACACAAATACTAAAACTGGAAAAAAACCTGCAGAAAATGGTAAAACTGCAAAATTGCTAAAAACTAAAAAATGCTTAAAATGCAAAAGAGCTAAAGATGCAAGAATTTAGTCTGAAGGAACAATTCAATCCCTTCTCTGAAGCATCTGAAGCATCCATCAGTCTGGAAGACTGATATTTCATGATTAATATAATTTCTCTATACTGTAGCTACTTTGTTATTTTTATAGCATAGAACAATTATTTCTGTAACATAGATAACTTTTCCTAATAACATTTTGCTCAGACACTATACATTACTTCTAAGAACCTAGGGAACTTTCAACTTCTATCAGTGTTGTAACGAAGATGTGACACACAGGAGTAGTGCTGGCCTCTGCCACACCGGCTGTATCCCTGTAGCCTACTCCAGCATCTACATTACATCATCTCTTATCCTTGTTTCACAACCGGAGATTCAAGAAAACAGAGGGTGAAGTTCAAACAGTCTGAACTTCAAATTAGGTCTCTACAACTACTTTAAAAATTCCATCTTATTGATTAGGTATTTGCTGTCTGCTCAAGGACTGTGGGTGCTTGTGATCCAGGTCATTCATCCCATGAAGTGATGACATTTGACATGCCGTGGATTGAACAGCAGGTAGTGGAGGAACTAAACAAAGTCATCAGCTATCCCCTTAAGCTATCGCTATCACTATCACTATCAGCTATCCACTAACCATAGCAAACATTCTCTGAGAGACTTGAAGAATAATGACACTGTTTGCCTAATTACTTGTTGCATAGTTAACTGCTTGGTTTTACAGTAAAATTATTTTTAATGTAGACGTGTGGTCACATGGGATGTGGGTTTTTTTCATCTTTTTTATTTCATCACTTATTGCCCTGCCACTGTTACGTTCTATGTTCCCATGGAGTTTAATCCTCGTGTCTCTAAAATACTAAAATCACTTGAGACGCTAGGTCAATGTCGCCATGCACACAGTGAATACTAATGCAGATGTTGTGCTTCATATTCCAGACTGAGTGACGAGACTTCCAGGAGGAGAAAGGATCTGAAAACCTTTTAAGTGCTGCAAGAACATGACAGCTTTATTATAGTGTAAATCAAAATCAAAGGAAACATGTTCAACAAAACTTAAGAGTTCATTAGGGTTTTTTTTATTAATTAGGAAATACCACATAAGAAATGTAATTTTAGTTTATGGTCTGTACTAACTGTATGTCTAAATGCAACTGTGGAGTTTCTGTAAATGTGATGTATACAGAGAGTGAGTTAACTGTTGCATAAAAAGGGGCTGGATAGAACATTTGCGTGAACGGCAAAATCCGTACACAAACTAACATGTGCAACAGACTGCGATTTATTTCTTGGCATGTAAAATTGCATAACGTGGAGCTGAGAGTTGCCTGGCAAGGGTCAGTGGTTACTGGTTCCAAGAGCTGCTGTCATACTTGTGTATTACCACAATATCTGAGCATATTGTCTCACTGAATTAGAAGGAGACCTGATGATAGAGGTATAAATTCAGGGCCTGCACTCTGCAATTAGGAGGAACGAATAAAGATGGCAAGAGAAGCAGACAGGTAATCAGGCTAAATTAACTGATGGAATAGAGGCAAAAGTCCACCTAACATGGGAGAAGAACACACGAGTAGGAAGGGGAATTTAAAATTATAAATAAATTTGTTCTGTCTTTCCATATATGTTTCTTACTGGTCACCTGAGTTCCAAGAAAACACAATTCCAGGTGTGGAGACTGGGAAGCTTGCAATTACTCAGAGCACAGGAGTGAAATAATTGTGGCGAGTAGAATCCTGAACTCAAGCTTGCTGATTTCAATTTCTAATCAGACCTGTCTCATGGCACGGAATAAATGATAATTATAAGCACTGCAGGAGCTTGTTGCTGTCATGACTGGAGTCTGATCATTCTGTATCTGTTATTTAATTAAATTTGCTTATAAATTCCACATTACATGACATTAAAGATAAGATGCAAAGTTGTTCATTTGGTTTCTTTTCACCTTTTAATCCATCGAAGTTTCTAAGCCCAAACTGCTCTATTATGCTTTCTTCCCTGAAAAGCAGCTAGTAGTTAAACCTGTTATTTTTATTGTAACAGCCGGCTCCTCTCAAACTCATTCATGCATTGAAGCAAAGGGCTGAGTATTCCACAGTGACTTAAACTTTGATTTGTTTTTATTAAGCTTAACGGGTGTGATTAGCTATTTATTACAGAGGTAATCATACGGCCGCCATTGCGTAACATCTGAATACCTGCAATAGTACAAAAAATATCACACAGGATCTCCAGCCTTTGGGGATTGTATTTCTGATTTCAGATTTAACAGCTCAGAGGCTATATAGAAAACGTATGTGTACAAGCATCT
>NW_009217599.1:14766-24250 GCF_000690835.1 Fulmarus glacialis
TCTACCAGCAAGAAATCTGTAGGTGGAAACTTTGGGCAAAGAACAGTTCAGAGAACCAAATGAGGCTCAGCTCTGCCACTAATCTGCCCAGGGCATTTTTTTTGCTTTTTTTTAATCCCAAATTTTTTTGGCCATTAACTTCAACGTAGCCTGAATTTACTTAGAGAACTGAAGGGACTGAGCAGTGGAAGTGACCACCTCTATGGGAGTTTTGTGCTTCTATGCAGCTGTGGTTATTTGATGCTACCATTTCTTAGCTTCTTGAGTAGAAGCCTTAACATCCCAGATTTCCCTTTTCTTAAAAATCTTGAATTTTGTCCTTATGGTAGTGTTGAGCCAACACTTTTTCTTCAAAAGAATTCATATAATTTTTTCATATTATCTTCTCTTCCCCTGGACTGACTTGGAATTGGTTTATTCTTCTTATAGTTTTGGTGTCTTTATCCCTAACACAAATTTATTTATGATGATTATATGACTTAGTAAAACTCACTTTTTTTCTTTTACGAGAAAAACATATCCTGGCATATCAACATTACAATTGAAAATTAGTTTCACATACAGGTCATCTGTTGTAAAAATTATTTCCTAATATTAAGTCCAGGTCCGCAATTCCTTACTCTGCATTTGGTGCTTCTTGCTATCAAAGGCAGTTTAAAGAGAAGAGAGCTGATAAGAATTTATGATGGTCCATGAGGAATATAGTGGGTTCACAGTGGTCTAGCACATCTTATGGATTTCATATAATACATTCTGCTCTTAACTACAAAGGCTCCTTTAACTGAAAATGACCTTTCGTCTTAGCATTCATTGATACATGACAACGCAGTGGCTCTGAAGAGAAGGACACACTTCTGCTACTGCTCTGCATGTTCATGTTTTAATTGGCACTGAACTGCACTGAGATATCAATTTCAGTTGACTAAAACTAGTTTATATATGAGATGTTTGTACAAAAGTCTGCATTATTTTAATTAATGTGGGATTTGCATACCTAGTCTTCCTAAAACAAATCCTTTGTTATATCTTGCGTTTGGTTTTAAAGAAAAGTATCATATTGCACCACTTTAACCTTTGATGAAGATTAGGTGTATAGTTGTAGTAATATGTTGTCCTCTTTATAAGCAAAAAGTCCTTCTTTAAAAAGGTGAATAAAACAATAAAATAGAGGGGTTTAAATGTATTTATTAAATAACTGTATTCAAAAAGGATGAGATTTTGGATGGGAGACCTTCCATTTTCAGCAAATAATAATGCTAAATGACAAAATTAGGCACAACTTAACTTCAGTTATGTCTCTATTTAACTTCAATTTCAACTTGGTCATGTCTTCTGTATTCTTATTGAATTAGCACTGTGGCTTCACTAAAATCTGTCCTGGTCAAGTCCAGAAAACTTACTCTTCTGTCTCTAACATCAGTAAGACACTCATCCTTTTCAGCTTAACTTAATTTAGAGTCAGTTTTTTCAGACCCAGTCTTTTTTTTTTTTCAGCACTACAGTTCATCACCTTTCATGTACATTTTGCTCTTTCTGTTTTATATTATTGCAGGCTGAAGTGATAGTCCTCAGCCATTGGAGAAATTTTTATTGCAGGGTGCATATAATGTAGCCAGAGCAAAGAATTCACATATTCATGTGATTGTAGGGAAACTGAACTGTCGGTTGTTAATAATTCAAGATAGCAACAGTTGAAAAATAACTCTATAGCAATTACAGCAATCAGGTGCTGCTAATAAAACAAAATGGAAGGAATTTCACTATTCAGGCAAAATGAGGGCTAACTTTGCATGAAACTAGCCCCATGGTAGCTCTAAGTTACCCAGAGCATTTCCTTCTTACTATCCAGATAGAGAGTCTGAATGAAGTGTGTGGGACCAGACCATTGATATGACACTTCCAGACATACAACCGCTGCATGGGAACAGGTAGTTCTGTAGCACATCAGCAGTGTTTTCCCTGCATCCTGAGACACGGAGCGCAGTACATCGTGCTTAGTTTCCAAAGTATGAGGATAACTTACAGCATGTCAGAGCAAGCTGTGTAAGAGGTAAAGGGCAGGTACAGCACTTCCCACTGTGTTTGACATCTTGTGTGTGTGAAGCCATGCAGTGGAGACAGGCAGCGGGTGAGGGACAAAGCAATTCCACGTAACAAAGCCGCTGTCCTGTTGACTATTGATCCTGTTGACTAACATGATGCTGCAGAGGACTTGGGTGTATATTTTGTCTGGGCAAAGTTGACAGGAAGGCAATGACTTTTGCACTTATGATCTAGTATTCGGTATTCTGAATTGCCTAAGAAGCACAACTACCAAGGAAAAATTTTCTAGCTGTTTTATTTTCAGCAAGCATATACACACGTGCTGCCTAGATACTTCATGATTAATTAATGTTTTGTGAGTCTGAGACTCCTTAATTAAACTAACAATTTGAAATTGCATTCAACAATGCAGGATGCAATTTATATCAGAAATGCCCAAAGTAATTATTAAGAATGTAAAAGAGATAACCTAGACATGATTTAACTAAAAAATTTTCAGCTAAAGAAATTAAATAAACACTCAATATTCCTGTGAGATGAGAAAAGTGAGTCCCTGATCACTCTCTCACTGTGTGGTTTTATGCAAAACTGGTCTGTCATGCTAATTCAAGGATTAGTTCTTGCTATTTAACCTCCCTTTCCTTGTCCTCCACATGCCTTCCAATGGTTATATCCTCTAACAATATACCTATAATATTAGTGAGAACATATTTCTACATAGAAATAAATGCATCTCAGGCAGTGACCCCTATATACACTTACTGAACCTTCTAGAGGAAGCACCTGTAAAACATTAACTATCTAGTAACAATTTACTCAATACATTAATCATAATTTTTTTTTTAAACAGATTATGTTAGGTTATGTGATTAAGGGCTCATCTCCATGACACAAAGAAGCACAGAAGCAGCATGGCAGATGGGGGAAGTCCCATTAACTCAGTCGGGGAGTTACTGCCTGGGGGTATAGGACACGTTATGGGATGCAGGGGAAGAGCATTTGGGGATTGTACAAGACCTATGATGGGATGTTTAGAAGAGGAACCAAATATGGGGAAAGGGAAGGATCGAGGTGGTTTGAGGAGGGACAAATATGAGAAAATAGAAGGGTAAGGGGATAAAAGGGGACAGCCATGTGTAAGCAGGACTGGTCAGTACACTCATCTGATTGCGCCCTGCGCCTCGTCAGCGCAGTCTGCCCTGTCTTCTCATTAAACTCCATTTCTGACTCTTGTCCTGGGTGAGGGGACTCTCTGTTCTGTGTGTATGTGTGTGTGTGTAGATTTAAGTGCCAGCAACTGGGGTGAGGACCATGGGTCACAGCAGGGGCCCATGTGTCTTTGTGTCCACAATGGGAGAGATGGGGTTCGGTGCCCATCATCTGGATGCATATGTCAGGGTGTGCTCACTAGCGACTACCAAGCAGGACCAGCGGCAAGCAGGGTAAGAGGCTTGGGAGCCAGGTATCGAGGTGGCTGTAAGTCTGGGTCAGATACTGGAGAGACCAATGTCACAAGGTGGCTACTGGAGGGACCAGGAGGTCCAAGCCAGCTACCAGTGAGACCATGGGATCTGGGGCTGACTGAGACCAGTTTGCACATCTATGTCTGTGTATGAGGCAACTGGAGCTGAGAGGATCCAAGGGCCAGCTACTGGGGCCATGCTGTACATGGATATATGTATTTTCCACCTATGGACCTTCATCCTGATGAGTCAGAGAGGGAACAGGATGAGGCCATTGGTGCCATCTATGTGTGCGTGAGTGTTTCTGTCTGGGGTAACGTGTGTGTGTGTGTGTTTATCATCTACTAGCAAGAGAGAAGAGCAGTTTCTGATATCTCCTGGTTACCGTAAGGTGAGCTTTCCTATACATCACGTACATTGAGTACTGGGGGTGAGAGGGACCAGCACTGTGGCAAATATGTGAATAAATAAAAGCAAGATACCTTATTTGTTCTGGGCCACAATTAGACCATCTCAGGGTTCCTGTAAAAAAATGTTACTTTTTATGTATCTTTCTTCCTGTTTATTTGTAAATATTGTTATATATGTTCAGACTGTAGTTAGAGTCAAGAGAGAGATTTCTTACTGGGCACTCTGTACCTAACATGAGCTCAGCTGCAGTTTTGAATACACAAAGGATATAGGCTCTCAGCTTCAGCAGAAAGGTACGCAAAACACACAACTCATGGTGGCTACGCTGCTGCAATGCAGTGGTTGATCTATCTCTGCTTGCCTCCTTCAGACAAAGTGGGAGTCGTGCTCAAAAGAATGTGATCTAATGATCTGCTGACTGAATACAGATGATGCCCTGATATGATTACAAATGGAAATACAACATAGTGCTTAGATTTTGTTTTTCCTTTTTTAAGAACAAGCTACCTTGCTTACAAAGTGGGTTTATGTAAGATTCAGTGAGGAGTTTCATTTCAGGAATGCTGAGTTAATTTTGATGGCTAGCTTGTAGAAACAAATGTGACATTTCCAGAGAAAATCGTAACTTTCAAAAATTTCTTTTGATATAGAGTTAAAATCACTCTACTGGAACTCTGTGTGCATCTTCATCAGTTTTATTTTCACTGGATGCACAATAGAAAAGATCTTTCTTTAAACAATTTATTACAGTTACTATAATCCTGCATTATCATCATCGTTATTGATACCAAACAATTTCATGTTCCCTTAGATCCTTTCCTTTTCTTATGGATGATCTATGCCAACAGCAGTGATGTTTTTACTGTATTATGAATACACAGTTTACTAATATAAAAATTATTCATGATACCGCTTTCAGCTTGAATCTTCCAGCCCAGAGAAATGAGAACATTGATGGGCATGAATAATCAATCAGCAGTATATATCTTTGTCAGCTCAATATTTTTTCAGCAATCTTGTAATGGAAATGAGAAAAAATTCTGTGTGCATGTTTGTATTTATGCATTAATGGATGACAGTTTTAATTATTATTTAATATTTCTATTTAGGGCACCAGACATCTAATCATCTGATTGCTCAGGCTCTTCCTCAGCATTCCATCAAGTTTATGAACAACATGTAATGACAGATGGCAAAGGGTGTTTCCTGATGGTTAATGACTGCCTGGAGTTGCTGCGGGACAGAGGCAAATAGCTATATAACCATCCATAGGAAAATGATATTTTATTTTCAAAATAAAATCTTTGGCTAACAACTTACTAAATTTTCCTTTTTTCCTAATCATATTTTTCCTAGGTTTGTCCTTTCAGAACCTCTTGGAGTTTCATGGAATGAAAGCTATCTACTTTCAGATAGTTAGTCAAATTTGCTGCTTTTAGTATTTTTCGATAATAGGGAATAATGGAAGCCATTGTAAACTGTGGATCAACAACATTTTGCTAACATGTTGGCAAAATACTTTTCTACAAAGAATTTCAGAGTGCTACATGGAACACATTCATTTTCTTAAAAAAAAAAAAGAAAAAATTACGAGAGCTGGACCAGGCACCTGGCTGCGTATTTGTTGCCAGTATGTGCTGCTTCTGGCTTTTTCAAAGATTAGAACATAGAACATTTTAGTGGAGTCTAACATCAGTAGCTTGACCAGCAGGTTACTGTGAAAGCCATGCTTTTAAAGAAGATAAAATTAATCTTCCTTCTTTATTAATACTGTTTGAAGGATCTTCTTTGACTTCCCTTATTAGGTTCTACACTAGCCTAGCAGAACGCTAGAAAGTCAGTCTCAGTTAAATCTGCAGAGCTGACGCGCATCAGCATTTGTTGTTACATTTTCAATGAAACTGAGAAGACAAAATAAATCCTGCAGAAGGTGAGGTCATGAACAGCCTTATCAGTTTATTTTAAAAGAATCAGTTTCTGCCTGTAGAACTTAGGGCAAAAGCTAACCTCTCATAAAGTGGAAAATTTTAATATATAACAGTAAGTGATGTTTATTTGAAAATCATAGGGGTCCAGTCTACATGGCTTTTTTTCATTTTCTTTTTTTTTATAATAAGAGTTGCCATATTAAATGGTAATTGTTGCTGACCTCTGTATAATATTTAGGCTGCTTTCCAGTTCCCAGCAGGAAATGGTCTGCCCACTGAGCTGACAGTAAGGTTGACAATTAAGGCCAATTCTGAGGGCATTTTCTGTGCTGTTGGTACCGGCAAACTAAGAAAGAAACCATAAATGAATTTCACACTGACATAGTGAAATTTGACTAAAGCATTAATAAAGGAATAAGGAAGTATTTAGTTCATATGAAAAAGAGTGCAGAACAGTACTGCCAATGTTTCATAAGGACAACGATGATTTTTTATCAGGGAACAGTCTGATTTACAGTCTTGTCAGTTCTGATGCAGTATGTTTACCGTTTTGTTTCCATATCTCTGCAACACATTGTTATTACTTTTGTTTTATATCATATCGTTTAAGTATATAATTCTGTTCCTTAACCTTTTTGTTCTTCTCTTGAAACGGATGTGTTTTCTCAACAGCAGGGCTAAATAGATACCCAAAAAGTTTTGGAAGCGGATCCAACAGCAACTGGACTGCTGAGGCTTTCATGCTTCCCAGTGTGATACAGGGGATGCCCGCACCCTGACGGAAGAGGAAAGATGAGCGCTCTCACCATTGACTAGGTAACTATTTTGCTTACAGGTGCATGATTTACAAGTTATGAGTTACGAGTTGCAAGTTATCAATTAGAGCACTTGCGAGTTAGAAAGCTTAGTTCAATCCCCTCAAGGGGATTGAGGCCTTGTTCATTGTGTTTGTTTTCTTTCCTAGTGAGCTCATAAGATAAAGTTTAATTTACAGAGTTATCTCGTCCTGTAAATTTGAGAGATCCAAACAGACCGTGACCTATGCGCCTTAAGTCTTTTCTGTGAAGAGAAAATACTTCATTTTGCTGTATAACAGAGAATCCATTGGGGAACAATCTATATGTCACATCCATGGAGCAGCCAAGTTAATGCAGCCTGATCAGTGTCACTGTAATTAATGTGGAAGCAATTCAGCCTGCAGTACCAGGCTGCACTCATGATAGGAAAAGAACCACTTGAAAAGAAACAAAGCCAGAGAACATGACACTCTGCTGGCATTATGATTTGCACGTGAAGATTCAGCATGCTTTGAAAGTAAAGGGGAGCAGTCATGCAGCAAAGGGATACCAAGGGGCATTTGGGCTGGCTTGGTTAGGAGAGCCACAGAGGCTGCAGGGAGACACTGGCTTCCACCATTTTTTTCCTGAAAATGAGTGGACACCTGTTATTGCCCATATCTCTGCTGAAACCACTCACAAAGGTTTCTTCAAGACATCTCTTCTCTGCTGGATTCTGCATGAGTGTCATAATGCTTTGGCCACAGAAGTTAGGCATACACTTGCGTAGTCTTTGATATTTAGGGCCATAGTTTGGTACTTCATCACCACTCTAAACAAGGTGACATACCGTTTTTCTTTGGAGGGGGTACTGCTTTTGCTGGAAAAATACATTTGATTCTGGCTTCTCCATTTTATACCAGTGAGTAAAAATTTTCCTATATCAGTTCCTATACTAGGTGGCTTATAACTGCAAATAGGTTTCTTATGAGTCCATAGCTGCTTATCCATGTCATTCTTGGGATTCCCAACAGAGTGGGACCTTCATCTGTTACAAAGATTCCTTCACATGACTAGAATAGAAAAAATTCAGTGAAAACCTGTACAATGCAGGCAGATCTAGCTGCTTTGCTGATTAGTTGTGTTCCAGTAATTTTCAATTATACACAGTGAATGCACTATTTAACAATTTAAAGATTTTTATTTAAATATGTTTGAACTTATGAATCAGATTGGAAAAACACGGTTCCTCTTAACATTCCCCAACCATTCCTGAATGCCCTCGGATTAGTTTTGTAATGTTTTAGGGTCAAAATTCTTTTAGCAACATTACTTCATATCCCCTAATGAAATACAGTGTTTGCTTTAGCAAACTGTAAATTTGTCAACGTGTGTTAATTTTAATTTTGTTTGCTTCATTTGGTTAGGAGCATGTTACCCTTCGATTAGTGTTGCAGTAATGTTATTTTTCTTAGCACAAAGGGGACACGAAATTCCCACACAAAGAAAAATCACCCTACATAACTCTACAAAACAACGTGTCCATACAGTCATGTGTAACAAAAAAAGGTAAAACATTTGAAGTTAATTTCAAAGCCACATACAATGTTTCTGATTTCAAGTTTTAACCAGATTCATGCAATTATTTAAGCCAGCAAACATAATTGGAACTGCTTCTCAAATTAATTGCATCTAAATTTATAGTAGCACATAGAAAAGAATTTTTTATTCTTGGATTAAAAGTGAGCATTTTTCAGTTTAACCTGTCCTAGAATAACAGGATAATATTGAACATCTCAGTTCTCAGAAGTCATCCTTTCTAAATCTTTCATAAACCCCAACCATTTATTAACAGAAAAATTTGCAGATACAAATTAAGCCATACATTTTAGTGGCTGGGAAATACTGCTTTTTTTTTCAGCATTCCAATTTTCTGTATTCTTATAACTCCTCAATGTTAACTACAAGTAGTTTCAACAGGAGCTTTGCATGTGAATCTCCTATGCATGAGTGGAAAAACAGATGAGTTTTCTGCAAGTACTTAATTTTTTTTTATGTCTCTTGAGATTCCATTTCCTTAGTATGACACTTGTTACTGATTCACCAAGCCAGACTTATTCATATTAATGTGTTTGAAAAAATAATATTTTATCTGAGTATAAGCATTTCAGATTAAGAAATAAAGGATTAGTCACCATTTGAATGTTTAGGGAATGCCATGTATGGTCAAATCAAGTATGGATGAGTTCGTTCTGAGCAGACTTTTATTGTCCTTTTCAGATTTCCAACAGAGTCTGGCAGTTCAGATAAAATATCCTTAAATTTCTTAAAGCGTACTTTGTTCTTTTAATTATGAAATAATGTTATGATTAATGGAAAAAAAGTTGAAGGATATAACCTGTATACACTGGGGGCTCAAGAAAACTTAAAAGCAGACTGATTTCAAGATACTTAAGCCTAAATTGCTTTACCTTTAAAAAATCCACTTTGGTGAGGGTATAGTAACATCTGATTATTTCACCTAAGTATTTGCTTTATTAATGTCTTCTTGAACTTCCTGTAGCTTGAAGCGTCTCTCCATGAGGCAGAGCCATACTACAGAAATTGTTGAAAGAAGTTAATGAACTCATTTACTATTGGCTTTACTCAGCATTACCACGGAACGGTTTTCACCGAAAGTTGAACGGTTTTCACCAAAAATTAACCTTATTTCACCTCACAGTTGCGGGGTTTTACTGCTGCGATGACCACCGTCCGGTCAGGGGCCGGTACGTGCCGAACCAAGGCTGGTGCTGGAAAAGGCGGGCGGCACGGCGCGGCCGGGGAAAGCCGTTAGCCCTCAGCGCCCCCCAACGGCCCCCCC
>NW_009217600.1:0-14377 GCF_000690835.1 Fulmarus glacialis
CCTCCCTCCCCGTTACAGACCTGCCTCGGCGCATTTGCCCGTGGGGGCTAGCTGGACCTTTGCGAAGCTGGAGGGGGAACGGAGGCGGGCCGGGCAGCCTTGCCGTACTTTCGAAGAGCTTTCTGGTAGCTAGCAGCTAAAACTGCGATCGTCTGATCTGCTTCTGCCGGGGAAGGGGGAGGAGGGGATGGGATTGGGAGCAGTTGAAGTAACTGTTGCTGAGAAAATTATGATGCTGGCTACAGGAAGTTACAGAAACCAAAAATAAAAACACAAAGATGCAGAGAACCAGTTGGGCTGAAGGAGGAAAAGAGAAAGAAGGGAAACCGATGGGAAGAATGTAAAATAAAATCGTGTCTGTTTATAGCTGCGCGTTGGGTGATTCGGCACTGACCTGGAAAGGCTGTATAGCTCAAACCCCAGCTGTGCAAGAAAGCGCCTGCAAAGTTGTAAGAAAAAAAATTTTTGGCTAGGAAAAAATCTATTTTGATTAGACTTGGAGGAGCAGTCGTTCAGGGAAAGAAATACTAGATTTTCATAAAGGTGGGAAGCCAGCATGCATTTACGTGTTTCAAATGTGCCCATCCTGTAGGAATCTGGACACCCGGAAACACAGGAGTTGAGGGTGTGCCGTGCTGGGAATTGAGCGGAAAGACAGTGAACAAAACCAGGCATCTGTAAGTGAGCAAATGTTCTCTCCTGCTGGAAACCACAGAGCAAGACCTGGCTGCCAAGGCAGGAGCTATTTGAAAAATCAGAAATTAGGCTCAGGCAGAGAGGGGTCCGTAGCTGCAGCAAAATTGAAGCTGTGCTACCAGAAAGGGTTTGTTTTCTGGAAAAGCAAAACTTTAAAGTCTCCACGCAGAGAGTGGGAGGCAGAAATTCCCCACTGGTGAGCCTGATACAAAAGCAAGCTATTGAAACTAAAATTAAATACGTGGTGGGATGGTGTGTCTCTTTTTTAAATAAAACATCATGACAAGAAGCAGTAGGTGTGAACCCTGCATCCCCATGAACCTTTCCCAATGCGTGCTATTTTTAATGTAATAACTGACTGTCCCAGTTTTGGTATGGAGAGTAGTAAAGTGTTTAACTTTGAAACTAATAGGGTACAGTGCATATTTACTGAACATACACCAGCAACTCTGAAATTAACAGCATCCTATTTACTGAACATGTATCAGCAAATTTGTATATTAATAGAGGGGAGGTTCTCTTAAGGTTTCTTAATGTATATAACATATGCTCTCCCGTATGCACTTCCAATTTGAGGTCCTTTTTCGTTTATCTGTTTATAAAATACCATACTAGATAACACAGGATCAGACCCTGGTCCTGACTCAAAAATTGAAGAATGGCCAAGGATAGGAAAGATCGCTGTTTGCACTGGTGCCTCTTAGTTTCAGTTTTATGTGTATGTGCGTGCCCTGCACTTAAACCGTGTCATACATTAACGTAAGAGGAAATACACAATGTACAGCTGTTACGAGCCCACCAAAACACATCCCTTCCCTCTGCCCCCAGCCAAGCAGCAGACAGATAAGAGTATACACCTTACACACACCTGTACAACTGTTTGGTTAAAGTGCTTTATGCACAAAACAAGAAGTCAGTGTTTTGATGACAGAAGTTTAAAAAATAGGAAGTTATTGAAAATCACATGTAAACAGTAGTTTTACTGTTTTTTATATCAAGAGCATTTAAAAAAAAGCCTGAACACAAATACTTATTTTTTAGTTTGCTGTTTCTTTCTTTTTTTTTTTGTCTTCTACTGTATTGAGATAAAATAAGTTGCAGTACAATGTTTTGTGGTCTGTGGAAATGATCAATTAAAAGCTAATATGCAAATTGTGGTTGTTAACCCGTCAGTGGGCTTGCACAGTGTCTCTGTGGCTCACCAAATTTTGTGCACTCTGATGCCATGCATTCCCCCACTAAGGCAAAAGACTGTCAGTCTACCTGGCAGCCGGTGCAGGACAAAACCCACGTGACAGCACTGATCTCTGTAGGACCACTGACGCACAGACCAGCGTTACAGGAATTAGAAGTATCTGGGCACTGGAAAACATCCTTTGATATCTCGTATCCCAAGAGCTCAACCAGAAATCCACACAACCTACCCAGAAAAGCCAGCCCCCATGTCCATTACAAGACTACCAGTTGCCACCAGCAACTTCCAGGCTGCCAGCTCCTCACTTGAGTAGAGTCAACATGCTTCTGTTTCCCTAAAGAGCAGGTGCACCTCAGCATTTATACAACTGGTATCTCTTTGCGGTATTAGTTCAGCATAACACTGCTACATGCAGTTGGAGAGTAGAACTTGGAAAGTCATCTCGTTCCTTTCCCCCCCATAGTACAGCGTCTTTCTCATCCCCAAAAAGGTGAAAAGTTCCCACACATCTCTTCCTAATGGAGCTGGCTTTCAAAGGCAGTATCTCAACCAACCTCTTCTCTACTGAATTTGCTGATCCTCTGACCTAAGCAATCTCTCCTGTGGAAGACTCTTGGCCTCCTCTTGTCATTCATGTTTTAATCATGCCAGATTTAAAAAAGGAGGATTAAAAATATTTCCTTGAGATAGAGGGCTGTAAAGGGAGCAATCACTCTGCAAGCAAAAACAAACCAACCAACCAGTATTTTGGAAAGAGCTGTGCAGGAAAAAATAAAAATCAGTGTATGTCATATGATAACCTATGGAACTCTAATGCACTTTTCTGTTAATTGAAAAAGTGGGCTTGTACCAAAGCTGATCAAAATTATAACAATGCCAAAACCTACTTCTTAAAGGATTTATCCTAGCTTTATCAATGAGGCTTCTGCATTTAATCTGAGCTGCGCAGCGGCATTACTCACAGCATAATCGGTGAACAATTTCTGTATTGCAAATCACAAACGTTATCACGTCCCCATGAACACCTACAGCTCATTGCAAAGCAGCACTAATAGCACAGCAAACTTCAACCATGCCTACAGAGATAACCAAATACAGAATTTCAGATACAGGAGGAGCTCCACCACAGAGCTGACAGTAATGCACAGCAGCCTTTTCTCTTGCTTTCTCTCTCTAATCAAAGCAGATTACTTTGCTTTTCCAGTCAAAAAAGCCTTTCGAGGTGCCAACATCATGACTAAGAGCCTTGTATTTCTAGCAGGAGTCTTTCTTGCTCATGAAAAGGTAATTTCGTTGCTTTTATGCCCATATGTTTATAACAATAGCATTACCTGCAGAAAGTGTCAACACCTGTCTATCCATAAATCTCCAGCCCATCTCTCTTCTGCTCACCACATGAAATAGATACTTTGCATGAGCAACCTTCCTCCCTCTTTTACAATCAACACATTGTAATCCAGTTTTTCTGGCTAGGTTGAGCGCATCCACATGCCAGTGAGTACAAAGGGAATGCTGGAAAAGGATTTGCTACCTCCAGCATCTCCCAAGAGTGGGAAGAGGCTCTGGACATGGTAATTTCTGCTCTTCTCTGCTCCCCCCAGCAGTGACTTTGAAACTGTGACATCTGACCAGGGAACACTAGTTGTTTATTACTTTTTCCACCTTGCAACATTGATGCTTGCAATACCTAGGCCCTTACAGGAAAAAAAAAAAAACAGACCAAACCAAACCAACCAACAAAAAACCCCCACCAAACAAATGAGGGCTTACGAGAGTTGCAGGAGCAGAGTTACTTCTTGAAGCAGAGGACTTTCTCTGAGAAAGTCATGGTGCCCAAAAAGCAGCCAGCAGACAAAGATTTCAGTCCTACGTAGACTCTGTTGCTAAATTTAATATTAGAACACGGCTCTGGTTTGAGTAAAGTGCCTGCTAACCATTTAAAATATCAGCCCTGGACACCTTTAAAGCTAGTTTAATGGAAAAGAAAACTGGACAATTGCAACTTTTACCATAAGCGTGGCTAAAAGCCACATGATTCTTTTTTGACATATACACAAGTTTGATTTGATTGAGTTAATTCCATACGTGGCTATGGAAAAAAAATCATTAAAATTCAAAGGGGACGTGACAAGCATCCAGCAACTGATTGGGATACAGAGAGATCGTATCCAGAGAGGTCTTTAAGCAGTAGCTTTGACTTGGTTTTGCACTAACTCCACCTGGATGGTCTTTTCTTCATGGACACTTACTTCATTTGCTGGCTTACTTTTTTGAGTGGATGTTGAGGACTTAATTATTTTTAAACATTAAAGAATATTTCGCTTTTAGCGAAAAGGGAACACAAAGGAAAATGGCTTTTCTCTGTAGTTGGTTTAGATTTCCTGTTTCAGTGGCAGCAGCCTAAACTTCTAGCTGCCTATTATGAAACTGTTGTACTGCACAGTAAACTTAAGATGAAATCACATGCTCTCTCAGCTGAATTTTTATGTATTTCTTACATCTCTATAACAATCTCTGTATGAATCTTTGGCACGAGTTCCAAGGTTTTGAGTTTTTTGTTGCGTTTGAAGGGCTTATTATTGTTAGGGATTCTTACATTTGACTCTCTTAAAGTGTCATCATTCATAATAAATAGGCTAGATGTTACTATAGCATTTTAGAGACTGTTCTGTCTCTCCCACTACACAGAAACATGGTAGGTAACTTCCAGAAATGATAAAAGGAATGACAAACCTTTATTCTAATACCAACCTCCTTTTTCACTCAAATGTGACAGTGCCAACTTCTGTAGTGCTGCCTCCAGCTCTGTCCTGCTGCATATTCAAACGCAGATCACACAAGGCCTACTGAAATACTAGAAACAGGTTAGAGAAATAAGACAAAAGAAGGAGTGTGGACACATCCACTCTGCATCTTTGTCTGTTTATAGCAGGGAATGTCTTTCTCTGTGTGTTGGTTTGGCTTTGACTCCTGCTGGGATCTCTACATGCTCCTGGAACAACAACAAAATTATACAAGCAGTACTTTAACATTCAGAGAACCGCTTAAAATCGTAAAGTAAGTGGTAAATGATACTCTCTTGTAGCACTTTAAGAAAGGGTCTCTGACACCTGCACTGTGTGATTTTAATGGAAATTCTGCCCCGGCGTAGTAGTTCTACTGGCAGTGTTAATATGCTCAATCTCCTCAAAAGCTGTTTTCTGTTGTTACTGTGCCAGTGTAGGATTATTACTCAAATTATGATTGTGGGAGCTGGCAACTCAGGTTATATTTTGCACCACATTACATTTGTTGCAAAAAACTTAGTTTGGAGGAATGGTTTAAAAGAACATCAGTTATAATTTGGGAAATGTTTTTAAGCAAATAAAAACTAATTCAGGTGGAAAAGCTTTTAAAATTAAATGAAAAAGCCTTCTTTTCTTCTTTAAACATGCAAAGCAGAACAGTTCCCTAAAAGTGCTGGGGAAGAGCCTGTGGTTTTGAGTCTCACATGATGTTCTGGAGGCAAAATTCAGCTTGTTGAAGGGAAGAGTCTCCAACAGCACTTTCCAAAATGCCCCCACAGCCTTATGTGTGACTAGAAAGAGGCAAACTTTCAATGTGCAGCTGAGAGGATGGTATAAAGAGCAAAATTTCAGATTGATCTGGACTTGGGAGCACTTCTGAGATAAAAAAAGCCTGTGTGGAAAGGGTGGACATTGGGGGCTAAACTGCTGGCATTTAAAGGTTGTGATTGATTAAGCTATAAACTGAAGAACAGCAAGTGTGGGGAACACACAGTTCAGTATGCCATCGGCAAAGGCTTAGAAATTGTGCCTTTGTGAGCGCAGGAGAGGCCAGAGAGTGGAAATAAGTGATGGAAAACAGAGTGCCTTTCAAATGGGAGATGAAGAAGGAAACAAACACTGCAACAATACATACTTTTACATAAATGCTAAAAATCTAATGAATAAATTGAGGGAAATCAAATGCCTAGTCTTACATGAAGACTATGACACGCTAGACACATTGAGGACATCACAGTACCAGAACATAAAATATACAGAAAAGATGTCATCTCTGCTGGTGATGGGGTAGTGAAGTTTATTAGTGAAATCTAATAATCAAATCAAATGAACAAACTAAGGACCCAGCAAGTGACACAGAATCTGCATGGACCGAAACACCAGCTTTAAGCATATGTAGTACTGAGTCTGCAGACTGCCTGCCTGACCAGAAGGACAGAGAGGGCATGTCAAGAGAGATCAGATGGGCAAAGAGGGCGGGAAATACAACCAAAACTGTACTTCAGGTAACCCCCGTGTTGTCTGGACACTGCAGCACTAGAATATAACACAGACTGCGTTAGACTTCATCAATACTGCTTCACAGAGCAGTTGGACCAGGAAGCCACAGCAGAGATGCAGCCCTTCATTTGGTCCTCATTAATGTGCAAGATCTTGTCCTACATCTTCAGCTTACGGTTGCTGTTCCTGTGTTTACATTCAGAATTCCCACAGGCTTTTCAAAGGCCAAGCATTCACAGCAGTTGCACCCAGTTTCAAAAGGGACAGAGACATAGAAATGAGAAAGCTTGTGAAGAGGGAACAAAAAGGAGCAGCTAGGAATAGCAAATTCTTACAGGTGGAGCTGAATTTCCTGAAGGATGCACAGCACAGCATCAGGGTATGCCATCTACTAAAGTCTTGAGAACTGATAAAAGGAAGCAGGCACAGATAATCTCGCCACAGGACAGATGATTATTAGAAACAAGAAACTGAAATCATCTCCAAATGAAAAACACAGAAGGGATCGCAACATGACATGTTAAAGGAACACACAGTGAAAGACCAATAAAAAAGTGTGAGCAGCAGCTAGCAAAAGGAATCCAAGCTAATATTAAATCCTTCTTTAGACACATCAATACCAAGCCCACCAGAGTCTGACGGATCAAATGAAAACTGCAAAGTAAAAACGAGGAGAGGCCAAAACATTTGCAGAGAAGCTGAATGATGTATTTGCATGTGTTCACTGGAATAAGCAGATGATCCCCGTACTTTGGAAAATCCAAAATATGCAGCGTAACAAATCTCCAGGACTGTCTGATAGGCACCGGAGCTTTCTAAGGGAGTGCGGATAAGAAATAGCAGATCTACTAATGGACCTACCTTTCTCTTCAAGCTTTCTCTATGCCTGGAGACTGGAGGGTGGCAACGTGACACCAATCTCTGAAAAAGATTCCAAGGGGAAAAGGAGGGGCAGGATGGACGATACTAAAAGCTGGCAAGCCTAACATCAGTGCCAGGCAAAG
Organism: Fulmarus glacialis; assembly: GCF_000690835.1. NCBI lineage: Eukaryota > Metazoa > Chordata > Aves > Procellariiformes > Procellariidae > Fulmarus > Fulmarus glacialis. The sequence goes on from NW_009217600.1 coordinate 7,182, forward strand.
CAATAGGAACTGCGATAAAGGATAGAATTAGCGTGCACTTGGAAAAATACGATCTTTTGGGGCAGTGCCAACACATCTTCTCTAAACGTAGTATTTACCATCTAGGCCTCTAGATAGTTTTTTGACAAGGTCAGCAAGCACGCGGACAAGAGTGATCTGGCTGATATGGTCCACCGGTGATTTCTTGATCTGGATGAAAGCTCCTACTGGGTGAACAAATCAGCAGGCACTCCTAACTGGAAATTGCTGTTCGCATTTCTCTATTGATTTGAGGGGGTTTTGTTGTAAAGAAATTATTTGTACCTTACTCTTATTATTTCTGAGAGTGAGACTGAAATAGCTTTTGTTATTACCCACAGCTTACATGAACCTGGGACTTGAACAAGAACTACCTGTCTGTGACTCAACACTCACACAACTTGAGATAAAATTTGTGGGTGGACAGTGCATACAAATGAGTTTATAGAACTTCTCTCTGTGCTTGGTAAATCAGGGAGAGACTATAAGAGTATTGCTATCAGCTTTTCATCACTGCACAAGTACTCCTGGTGAGCTGGTTTCATGTGCTTGATGCAGAATGTATGAGGGAGAATGTGGAAGACGAACAGCATAGATCCCTTATGACTCAGATCTGCAGAGCTCTGCACATGCACTAAATATTAGTAAGCTTCTAGACAAAACTTCAGAGTAGATTTTAAGCTATAAAGCCTTCAGGATTTGGTCACTTCAGAGATCACCTCTGTGTATGACATACTCCCATTGTAGAGATCATCAGTTGTGTCCAAGCTGAACCTGCTCCTGGCTTTGATTTTGAGCCCACTCCCTTTCCTTTGCGGAGGCTGTCAAGGAGTAAGGTCTTTATGGTATCTTATGGAAGACTTACTTTACAACACTGCATGAGTACCTCTACTTGAATTTTTAAATGCCAAAAAAAGGTTATAGTAATGAAGAAAATGCAACTGCATGTAGAGTTCTAGTTAGCGATCTATTTAATTCATGCTTAATTAAATAGCCCTATTTCTTTAAGGAGTACATCTACATTTATTTTTCTTTTTGGGGGGCAATAATATGCCCATAGTACTAAAACATCGTTCCATATATTCTATTACACAGCAGCACTTCACTCTATAAAGACCCTAAGTTTCTTAAGGTTTGTGTGTATTTCACAGTGCTGAAACAGTTTGGCCATGCAGAATAACCTGGGGCTGGATCTATCATAGGCAGTATTTAAATGCCCCAGTAGGAACCTGTGGCCCATATTTAGGTCCCATCAGCATGCACAAACTTTGGAAACATCAGAAATCTCTTTACAACCAGTGAACCTGGAAGAAATACTCAGATGCTGTTGAAATGAATCCAGGTAACTAAGTCAAAGAATCACAGGATCTCTAGAGATTGTCTAGTGCATCCCGCTGCTTAGAGCAGGGTCAGATAGAGCAGGTTGCCCAGGGCTGTGTCCAGTTGCATTTTGAGTATCTCCACGGATGGAGACTCCACAACCTCTCTGGGCAATCTGCTCCAGTGTTTGACCGCCACCACAGTAAAAAAACTTTTTCTTCTGTTTAAAAATAATTTCCTGTATGTCAGTTTGTGCCTATTGCCTCTTGTCCTTTCACTGAATGCCACTGAGAAGAGTCTGGCTCCACCTTCTTTACTCTCCCCAACTGTAGGTATTTAGATATATTGATAAGATCTCCCTGAGCCTTCTCTCCTCCAGCTCTCCGCCACTCCTCATATGACAAATGCTCCAGTCCCTTAATCATCTTTGTGGCTCTTTGCTGGACTCGCTCCAGTAAATCCATATCTTTCCTGCACTGGGAAGTCCAGACCTGGACCCAGCACCCCAGCTGTGTCTCACCAGTGCTGAGTAGGCGGAAATGATCACCCGCCTCGACCTGCTGGCAACACTCCTAATGCAGTCCAGGATACTGTTGGCCACCTGTGCTGGAAGGGCACATTGCTGGCTCATGTTCAAGCTGGTGTTCACCAGGACTCCCAGGTCCTTTTCTGTAAATCTACTTCTCAGCTGGTTGGTCCCCAGCCCTAGTAATGTGTGGGGACATTACTGAACAGGTGCAGGTTTTGGCATTTCCCTTTGTTAAACTTCCATGACATTCCTCTTGGCCAATCTCTCCAGCTTGTCGAGATCCCTCTGAATGGCAGCACAACCATCTGGTGTATCGGCCACTCCTCCCAGTCTTCAACTCTCTGCAAACTTGCTGAGGGTGTACTCTGCCCCGTCGTACAGGATCATTAATGAGGATGTTAAACAGCATTGGCCCCAGTATTGACCCCAGGAGCACACCATTAATGACTGGCCTCCAGCTACACTTTGTGCCACTGATTATAATCTTTTGAGCCTGGCATTTCAGCCAATTTTCAATCCACCTCACTGTCTACTTGTCTAGCCAGCAGTTTGTTAATGAGGATACTGTGACAGCCAGTGATGAAAGCCTTGCTAAAGTTAAGATGATTAACATCCTCTGCTCTCTCCTCGTCCAACAAATCATTTCATCATAGAAGGCTATCAGGTTGGTCAGGCATCATTTTCCCTTCATAAATCCGTGCTGCCTCCCAATCATCTTCATATCCTTAATATATTTGGAAATGGTTTCCAGAATTATTTGCTCCATCACCTTCCTGGGTATCGAGGTAAGGCTGGCTGGCCTGTAGTTCCTCACATCCTCCCTCCTTTTCTTCTTGGAGCTAGGAATGAGATTTATGTTGAACTTCCAGTCCTCCTGATCACCGTGACTTTTCGAAGATACTTGAGACTGGCCTTGCAATGACATCTGCCAGCTCCCTCAGCACTCGTGGATGCAGCCCATTGGGTCCTATGGACTCGTTTATGTCCAACTTGTTTAATGTTTTGATCTTCTCTATTGAGGGTAAGTCTCCATTGCTCCAGATGCTCCCACTGGTCTCAGGGGCCTGGGATTCCCGAATGCAAATCTTACTAGTAAAGACAGAGGTGAAGAAGGCATTGAGTACCTCTGCCTTTTCCACGTCCTTTGTTACCACCACCCCACTCGGCAGCAGGCCCACGTTTTCCCTAGTCTTCCTTTTGCTGCTGATACACTTGCAGAAGTCCTGACAGCGCAGAGATATTCAGCTCCTCACTTTTCTCTAAACTTTGTCAATGGACCAGTCCACTAGGAAAGTTCCCAGACAGAGAAAGGGAAGATGCTGTTGTCCCTTTTTTAACAAATACATCGACAGTTTGGGCATCTTTGCTATGAAAGACTCAAATGCAATCCCTTTTTCTAAGAGGAATCTGAACCCACATTGATCCAGATTAATTCTGTAACTACCAGGCTAAAGCAAGTTCTCAGTGGCTCCTTTTGGAGCTGATCCACTTTATTCAAAGCACTGAAATATTTATTAGAGCACAAAATGGAATTTAGGTCTCCCTCTTCCCCTTCCCCACAAATGAGTGCTATTGCTACTGGAGCACAGTCTCACTCATATTCTCATTGTGACCTGTTGAATGTTTACTTATTGGTATAAAGCCTGATAGACTCTGTTCCCCTTATGAATCTAGCCCTTGACTTGACAACCTGAAGGCTTCAGAAAGACAAAATGCTAAAAGTATATTGATTTTAACTTTAACTCAGGCATGGACACGGAATGCAATTGTAATCCTATCTTGAAAATAGAATGATCTAACCACTAACTTCAGAAGTGAATCCTTATGGCTACAATAACCGTATTTGTTAAACCCAGCATTTATCTTTAACCTTTACTCCCACACACTTTTACAGCCATGAGCCCTGCCAGAGAGGACATGACAGACACGGCAAAGTAGGAACAAGCAAAAGGGAAGCCAAGAGTCTTGACTTTAAAAGCGAAAGTTAGTGGAGACTCCACGCCAGAGTATATTTTATTCATCTAACAAAACATGTTTAAACACAAACGTTGGACATAAAAAGAAAGCATGAGCAAACACAAACATAGTGCTAGAGATCACTTTAAACAGAAGTTGCCTTCAATTAGTTTATTTTTATAAACAATACCATGGATTTTGAAAGATTGCTAATGCTGTAATATAACACCGAATCAACGCTGTAATGAAACAAGTTTGGGATGGTAATCTCACATTTTTAACCCAATACATAACTGAAAATAGACTTGGTTTATCCATTTCATTACATTGTCATTTTAGCTCCTTCCTGTTACTGCTATTAGCCTGAATTGAGAACAAAAGTTACCTCAAGTTTAGTTGGAAAAAAGAACTTTGGAAATTAAATTTTACCAACAATTTTCTGGCAAAACATGCTATCTGTCTGGCCTCAGAAGCAGTCTGGAAACAGTGATGGAACAAGGTTCACACTGTTCCTGCAAGGGGGTTTCCCCTTAGTAACAAGGTGGTGTTTTTGCAACTTGCATGGTATTTGGCAATCATTCTCCCTGGAAGACCCCAAAGAATAATTTTTTTCCCCCATTTTATATGTGGGATACTCAAAGCAAAAAACAGGTGAGTTGGCCAAGATGACATAGCGATAGTAGTAAAGCTGGGAAACAGAGCCTGGACCTCCCCAGCTCCCAGCATCAGGCAAATCCTTTTGCCTGTACCTGCCACCAAACAGCACAACAGCAAAAGGCACGGCTCTGCCCAGTTTTTCTCTGAAATAGAGAAATAAAGACTGGTTGATTCTTGGACTCAATGACTGACCATTGCTCTGATGTCATTTGGCTACTTGTTTGGTACTAGTATTGTAACTGCCTAAGCAAAGAAACAGCGATGCATGCCCACACATCTTGAATATCCCTGTTGGGATTTATTTGCTTGGCTGGTGGATTGGTTTTTCTCACAAGGGCAGGTTGAAAGCAGGAGGACCCGCAATCTAAGGCATCTCGTACAACTGGCCCTTCACCAGCAGGAGTCAGAGCTGGGTCCCTTTTGCATTAATTCCTGTGCAAATATGTGGATTTCCACTCCAATCTTGAAGTGTACAATAACATACTAAAACTTTCATTCGTGGTCACTCTGGGATGCTTGAGTTTAATGCTTTCTGTCAAAAATACTGTAAGTGTTCACTTCACATAACCAGTTGCAATTTAAGTCAGTCCTGGGAGGGACAGGGGACTGTTGCAGCATTCTAGAAATGGTACACTTTATAATTACTCCAGTTCATCATTTGTAATAGCTGTCAGTGCACCACACACGAGTTGTATCAAAGCAACTAAAGAGAGTTGCAAATAATCAGAGAATGGACAAGTTCAGAAGGTACTTTGCTAGCTACTGTATTGCCTACTGGATAGGACTTTAGCTAAGCTTGTAATACCACCTACAGCATTAAAAGGTCAAAAATATGCACATCTCTGATATTAAATTAATTGTCAAGCAATTCAACTTTAAAAAGCTTATCTAACAATAATAAGATTTTCTCTAACAATCTGACACCTAAAATGACTACACACTGAATTATGGGGAAGAAAACAAAAATCAGTTCAGCGTCCCACATGATCTATTTGTTTTAGACAATAATGCATTCTGCTACATCTATTTTGGCACTTACTTGCTAACAGCAGATGTCTCTGTGCTGCAACCAACGTATCAAGCAGGAAAAGAGCTCCAATGTTAAGCAAATGCTGAAAGTTGTTCCTAAATTTATTTTCTTCTCCCATCTTTTTTTTTTTTTTTGTACCAGGATATTTTTCTCCTTTAATCCTTTTTCCTGTTTCCATTTCATGCTATAATTATAGCTAATACTGGCCACAAGTTAAACACTGAACTGCACTGGAATTTGGTGTATTGCCCATATCTAACTCTTCCTTTCTTCTATCCCTAAAACACCTGAAATAGGGGAAAAACACCTGCACATAGTATATAGCCACCTCTCTGGCCAGGTTGTAGAGGAAGGATTAGAGCATCCAGGTAGAGTAAGATGTAAATATGTCACAGCAGAGCCTACTGTCCAAAGTTTTTTTCCTTTTTGTTATTTACATTTTTACATTAGGTATCTGAATATTTATCACAGTAGCTTTTGAATAATATTTCCTAAGGCACAGTATGCAGTTTGATGCTCCTCTCCTCTTTATAGCTTTGAAAATCCCCCCTTTCCTTATTGCAAAGTGGTCAAGAGGCTGACAACAGCCTTTTTTTTCCCCCTCTATGATTTATATCACAATAAATGTATAACTTTGCTTCATTCCCTGAAGTCATTCCTTAATGTTAGACTTTTTTCAACCTCAGGACTGCTGAATCGTACTACAGGGAGAAAATGAGTCTAAGACTGAATTGTTATCCATCTTGAGGAATTCAGTCATATATCACAAACTGTCTCCTCCCTTTCTGCTAAAAATACAAGCCATTTCTTTTCCAGAGAGTATTTATTTTCCAGAGAGACCTACATTATTTTTTATATTTTCCCAGAATGTTTCGTGTGCACATTTCCAATTCAATCTCTTACCCTAGAGGGTTAATAATTAGCAAACTGACTTCCCCAGCTGGTTTTGTTCAAAGTGCGGTCATCCTCCTGAATTCAGACAGCATCTCTCAGGAACAAAGACGTCAAACAAAACATATTAGGCTTCAGTATTCTCTTGTGAAGTTTTGGCCTCCAGCCAGAAAATCTTGTTATTTTCTATGTAAGCTTTATTTTTCTTTCCCTGACCAGCAGTTACTACGGATCAAAAGAACTATTGCTCTAAAATGCAATCATAAAAATAATAAACACTAGCACTGACATAGCACTGTGCACCTTAGGTTAAGTCTTGCATCTCTTTTGGGTGCCCTTGTATTTGGGAACACACTCCAATGTGGCCTTTCTGGGGCTCCAGCTTTTTTCAGCAGCCCATGAATGTTCCTCTGTCTCCAGAGGAACCTCCTAGCTTGTTAGGGCTCTGTTTAAATACCATTTCCAGAAACGTTGAAGAATGTCCATGTCAGAATTCATTTTCTTCTTTTTGGTGGTGTTATCCAAATGGATTAAATGCGTCCCATTTCAAAAAGGAAATTTTTAATGATTTTATGATCCTGATAGAACTGGGGTCAACCATTCCTGCCCTTTCTCACAGCTTATGGTTTTCCTTTGAATGTCATGGGCTTTACAGTCTATCCAGCAATTCTTGAACCAGATTTGGCCACAGATACACTCCAGCAGACCCACACAGAGCTAGGAACAGAGATTTGTTAAGTCTGCCAAAAGCTGCCCTGTAAGTCAGTCATAGAATCATAGAATCACTCAGGTTGG
>NW_009217601.1:0-7366 GCF_000690835.1 Fulmarus glacialis
AAGCACCACACAGCTGCTCGCTTACTCCCACTCACCCCGGTGAGATGGGGGAGGGAATGGGAAGAGTAAAAATGAGAACACTTACGGATTGAGATAAGAAAAGTTTAATAATAATGTTAATGCTGCTGCTACTACTACTACTACTACTACTACTACTACTACTACTACTAAGACGAAGAAGAAGTGATGAAAAGGAAAATAACAAGAAGAGAAAGAAATAAAACCGAAGAAAGACAAGTGATGAAAACAAAACAAAACAATTGCTCACCACCCACCCACCGATGCCCAGCCAGTCCCTCAGCAGCAGCCCCCTGGCTGGCTTTCCCCTAGTTTATATAGTGAGCAAGATGTTATATGGTATGGAATATCCCTTTGGTTAATTTTGGTCAGTTGTCTTGGCTGTGCCTCCTCCCAGCTTCTTGTGTATCTCCAGCCTTCTCAGTCAGTAGAGCATGAGAAGCTGAGAAGGCCTTGACTCTGTGTAAGCACTTCTGAGGCATAACGAGAACACCTCTATATTACCAACACTCTTTTCAGCACAAATCCAAAACATAGCCCCATACCAGCTACTAAGAAAAAAATTAACTCTATCCCAGCCAAAACTAGCACACTTAGACATACAAAGATTCCAATTAATAAGATAATAGTAAGGATAGATAACATAGATTTGTGTCTTCTTAACTTGATTAATAACGGAAAAGATTAATTACAAGAGTCTGGGGAAAGGCATGTAATGAACAATATTTTTGAAAAATATATTACTCTGTTTTCTGGATATTTGCCTGCAGACTGAGAGAAAGTCCTGTAACAGAATCTTTTTTCTAAGTACTTTGTATTTTGGGTACCCTCAGCCTAGAATTTGCACACCAAAACTTATGAAAATTGCTACTGAGCAGTGAAATCAAACACTAGCACCATCTCTTCCACCGTTTACTTCTGTGTGCATAGGCAAACTGTTGGTTGAACTGAAGGATATTAAAACATGGATTTATTGTCCTGCTTTTAACTGTACATGTTCTCCCTTTCAACTGTACATTTTCCCCATTTCCGTTTTTCTCACCTTTTCAGTTAGAGGGAAGGCAGCTCTTAGGTCCCTGTAATTCAGTCTTTAAGTGTTGTGGTTTGTGGTAATTTATTTACTGCTCTTGCCTCTGCTGTAAGCTGCTTTCCTTTTCTCTGGGGTTTTTCGATCACTGAAGTTCAGTCACTGAATAAGGAATATTTAGTTTTCTAGTTAAAAATTTGTTTACTTATAGCCTGATACCAAGCCTCTCCAAGTGAATGCAAATTCTGTCAAATTTCGTATCTTTTCATGACAACAATACTGAAGTTAAATTCAAAGAGTATCAATGGTCTTGCTTGCCATACAAAAGGTTGGGGTACTTCAGTACCCTACTAATGTTTCACACCTGAGTTAGGACCTAGAACATCTTACTGTGAATACTGTCACATATCATCCTTCTACATATTCTTTGCTTTTTTTATCTAGTATTATTCCTTTCTTACAATGTTTTAGGGATAACTGGTTGGTTGGCTGGACAGCTATTATACATTTGTTTTTAATACATCACAAGCTTTTTTTCCCCTAAATTTACTGTGGGAATAGGTAGGAGAAAACAGCAAAACCAACATTCCTAAGCTGTATCCTAAGGACATTGTTACTATATCAAAACCCACCTGGCTCTTGAACTTCTAAAGAAGTGAAGTTGCACTGTCACAGAAAAAAGAGATAAAGAAGAATATTTGCTTTTGCAATTGGTAGTCATGCTTCACAGGAAAGATTGAAGATACAGATATATATAGGGGATGCTCTAACTGCATAAGCTAGAGGGAGGTCCTAATACCACTTCCATGAAAAAGTAAAAAGAAGTCTGCAGAAGTCATCCACTTGCATGCATATTTAACATTATTCTGCAGAGACCATGGAAACTCCTCTTCACTGGACTGTGATATTATGGGGAATACTTTAGCAAAACAAAATGCATGTCTTTTAGAGTTACTCTTCACAAATATAAATACTGAATTACTCTTCAGTACTTCATAATTCATAATTCCAATAAATATTTTGTAGCCATGTTAAATACAAAAAAATCTAAGATTCTCAGTGAAAAGAGGTGATGACATCCTGCATTTTTCACATTTAACTATTTTACAAAAATCTATTAATTGCCTCTGTCAGTTATTAAAACAAGTAAGCAAGATGCCCTCTGCATGTCTATTAGGATGACTGGCCTAATCAGGCTCAGCAAATTCAATGAGTATTTTGCTAAGCTTAATTAAAATTCAGCCCTGCGTTTGAGCAAGCCGCAGTGGTTTGGCAGACCTTCAAAGGGCTATACTGCAGCACAACAATAAAAGTGATAAAGGCACACAATAACAATAAATATAATGCAAATATTCCCATTATTCATAAATCAGGTAGGAAGTTGCTCCTTTAAGTATTTTCTGCTTTCTGTGGTGATAAAATTCAAATTTGTGGATTTTTTATTTTCAATCTCTGCATATGTTATTCTTATCAACATACCACTTTATGGTTTTAATGAATTGAAATAAAATAATTCTAACACTTAAGAACAATACTGTATGTACTTTATTCCCAGTACTGAGAGAATTGCACATGGTTTTGTTTGTTACCCATGGATTAAAAATTGCAAAATTGCAAAATGGGACTTTTGCTTTGCAGTGGCAATGCTGTCAGAGTCTTAGTGGGTAATACATCAGCTTGGCTAGTTACTCCTTCAGGTATCCTCTTTATCTACTGTTCTTGACTGTATGACCCCAGCTCTAGGTTTCTCCTAACATTATGTAAATTACAGTTCTTCAACATTAGACATGAAATGGGGTCTTTCCTGCAGGTACTTCAGTTTTGATTTATAAACTAGAACTGTATGTCTTTATAAATACCTATTTTCTTTTGTTACACAATCCCTACTGTTCCCCGCATATCTTAAATATCTTTGGAATGCTTATTCATCACCCCTCATGAAAAATGTTATTTAGACCATTATTTCTTTAGAATTAGAATTTCTTTTTGACGAATAATTCATTACAGTCACTTTGAATGACCAGGGCTCTATATCAGAAATCATTTACAACATACTCCTATGTCTTGTACTTTATGATAGTCCCATTAGCTTTGTAACATGGTATGTGCTACTGATATTTTAATATTTTGTTTGCTTTCTTAGCAAACACTACACTGACAATCAATCTTGGTTAAAGATTTTTTTTTTCCTTCAAAAAGGGAAGTCTTGGAACAGTTATGCCATCCCTTATCTTCTGCAACAAAATAAACTGACAACTATAGTGACAGATTTTTATAATACCATTGAGAGAGCAAACTTTGGCAAAGCAAGACATTTTTCAACAAGTAGAGAAAGCAAAAAAGGAGAAAACAGCATAAACTGAAGCAAATAGCCATCGCTATTGATCAGTATTTCTAGAATCAGATTTTTGTCATAGGAAATAAAACTTGGGATGATGTAGAAAGAAAAATGGTGATTTAGGGATAAAGAGTGATAGAAATATCACACAGGGGAAAGACATTCCTAGTTTATGACATATCATTTGCTTTGATGTTTAGTATTTGCTAAAATTCATTATCTCTATAGTGGCTTGTACAATCAGAATCATAAATGCTTTGCAAGATAAGTCAAAATCCACATAAATATATATTATATACAAGAAAGTATACCTAACAATAAGAACAGTGTGAAGATAATATTTCATGGGAAGATTAAAAATTTTCATAAATTTAAATTCTTTGACTGAATGAGATTAGAAAGGTTGTTCAGTAAAATAACTTAACATGGTCATAATAATACCACTTTATTCTCTGTTAACAGAGAATAAAGTGGAGTCCTTATTTATGTGAACTCCATAAAGCTTGACACAGCAGAACAAGTAAACTCGAAGCTTCTTTGCTTCAGATGACCTATGACAGATGACCTATCTGCCATTTTTTCATTTCTGTTTTCTGCAAATCTAATATGGACTTTGTTAAATGAAAACCTTTGCTTTTCTTAAACATATTTGCAGAGCGCAGATCTTTCACTAGATAACTGTTCAACTATCAGTCACTGGTCTTTTGTCCCTCACCCATTCAGCCTTACTGTTGGACAGTCTTAGGAATGCTTCTGAAAACAGCTTGCAATGGACAGTTAGGATATTTCCAAGTAATGGTAAGAGGAATAAAAGGGGATTGCAGAGCTTATGTTGTGGATTTTTTATTATTTTGTTTTGAAGTGTAGGAAAGGATCTTGTTAAATGAGAAAAATGACTAAGCATCTAAGCTGCTGAAAGATTATGAGTACTGCCTACAAATTGTGACTAAACGTTTAATGCAGATTAAAAGCTATCCTTTATCATTCAGTATTTTTTTTCCAGAAGTCGTGACTAAAGATGCAAAGTCTTGTAAATCTTTATAAATGAAGATTTTTTCTAACTGTTTTTCCTAAATTACTTTCTGATAGAATGTACAATTAATCACTATCAGTAAAAGGATCACTTTGTTGCAAGATTTTTCTTCATAAAAGTGAAGACTCAAAAAGAGTCATGTAATTAAAAATAAGGCTTACCTCTTTATGCCTTGAGAAAAACATGAAATAAACTGTGATTAACACATTAAATATTAAAAAATTGGCCATAATAAATTAGAATATTTTCACAAATTCTTATAACTATATTTACACATTTATTTCAGAAAAGTTTATTGTGGAATTGGCATAGGTCTAAAATAACCTGCAATTTCCAGTTTCTCTGAGCATTGAAATAATATTAGGTTGGATGTTCCTGCTTGCTCAGCAACAAAAGCACATTTTATAAACTTACATTAAATACATTGTGATAAAATTTTTAAATGATGCAGTTCAAAGAAGTTGAAAAAGATTGTTCAAATAGCTTTGTGGAGAGTTGACTTCAGCATGCCTCAGCAGTATGGAATGTAATATTCCAGGGTAAAAATGCCTCATTCTTACAAGTGGCTGTCTTCCTAAGTATGAAATTCTTGAGCCTATCTTGAAATGGGATTTTTCTTAAGTAATTACAACATCAGGACCCTGCCTTTAACAAGCCAACAAGGAGACATTAGTGGAATTGAGGAATGGAGTTAGATCTAACCTTTAATACAGATGTAGTAAAACAGTCAGGTATGTATGTATATATAACATTAAAAATGAGAGACGGCTGCATTTGATCAGACTTTCCTTACACAAGAAGGAAGAGCAATGCCACTGATGGAGTTTCTTGAAGATCTTTCTATATCAAGCCTTTTCTTTCTAGTTGAGCTACAATTTATCTTAAATTAAACATGGTTACTGTATATTTGTATTTAATTTTAAACAACAGAGGTTTGCCTTGCTGTACCAAACTAAATGCATCTGATATTTGAACTTAATCAGTCCCTCATTTGCTGGCATTTGGGTGGGAGGCTTCTTGGAAATCCCAGATACAGAAACCAGAAACCAGAACAGGTGTTTCATTTTTTGCTTTTTTTTTCCTTCCCAACTCTTCTCTTTCCGTGTCTCTACTGACAAAAAAAAAAAAAAAAAAGTTTGCTACTACTTTTTACCAATATGCAAAAAGTTCTTTTTTTAAAGACTTGCAGTCTTCCTTGAATCTTGTATTTCAACCATCTTAGTGGTACTATAGTTATAGACTGATATGCATACTTGTGAGATACTAACGTCAAGTTGCAACTGTGATTCAAGCAGAGAGGAGTATTTAGATCTTTGCTTACAGCCACATAGTCTTGTAGAATTGTTACGTATTAAGTGTAAAAGTGAAGAAGTGCTAGAGGCGCAACATGCTACAATGAGCAAAATCTAACATAAGAAATTACACATTGCTTTGTCATGCCTCTGCTAAGGGGCTGAATGCTGTGGGATCTCACTGTTGAGTGTTCTGATGCCTCCCTTTTGTAACTAGCCTTTCATTTTGATCCTTTCTAATCCGGTGTTATGAATAACTGTAATGCAATAGGTACTGAATCAGTGATTAACAACTCGCATCTGAAGGATCTGTTGCAACTTAGGCCTGCTTATGCCAGAATGTGCATAATAATAAAACATTCTGAAGAAGTAAAATAAATTAACAGTAGAACTAACAAATGACTATGTCATATATACATATTCTTTTCTTGAACATTAGGTAAATTGCATATCTTAAAAAAAAAAAAAGAAGCAAAAAAGGCTTTTGATGTGCTGGTAGCATTTATCAAAAATGCTGTACTAACCACAGAAACGACTATTTTGTTTTCTGTTTCAGTGCTCAGAAGTGTTTTGTTTTTTTTCCTTCTATGATTGCAGCAGCTGTCATATTTGAAAAGGTTGGTTTTTACCAATCAGATGTCCAGGGTTTCCACAGTAATTACATAAAACAATATATCCCAAAGCATTTTACCAGTTTGTGAAGCTTTTTCATTCTCTTTGGCTGCTTTCATGAAAACATGAGAAAAACTTCATAACTAGTGATGCTCTCTAACTCTTTGGGGTACATTTTTGTCTGGGATTAACACATATAACTTCTTGCAAATTATGAAGGAAAAACAGCATAGGCCTTATGGATGAGTTTTGTTTTATTCTTAGATATCATTTTAACTTTAATTTGTCTGAAGAGACCTTATTAGAAAAACTAAATTGAAAACTAAAGAAGAAATGGAAAAGAAATGAAGATTATTTGGTACCATGTCAAGTCTCTAATCTGACTCAGTGGGCTCGTGTGCAAGTGCCTGTGCCAGCACAAGGGGAAAAGTCAGATTTTACCTCTCAGTCAACGCTGTAGGTGTAGACCACCTTAAAACAATAGGGCAGCCGCTGTCAATAAGTTCTCAAAGCCGACTGGCTGCAAGCAAGTTGTCACTCACAGCTGGTATTAGTATAAATCACCAGCACAACATAGCCAAAACATGACATTTTGAATGACAGTTATTATAATTCTTGGCACCTTTAATTTCCAGTATAATTCACAACAACTAATAGCTAAACATTCCATTCTCCATCACAGTGCTGGGAGATGATTAACAGAAAACTGTTAGTATAGTAGTTTAATAATAGTTAATAATAGTTTAAAGTTTAAAGAAAAAGTGACAGTTGATGCACAGAAGCTGAAAGTTGTTCCTAGTTGTTCCACTAGCATTCACTGTTAGAACTGCAATTTATATTTGGTATTTTCTCTTATTTCTGAAATTACAAGAACAGTAATGAACTAAACTCAGAACTGGACAATAAAGACAAAGTTTTTCCCACAGCACTCACACATGATATAGGAAAGTCAGAAAGAGTGATGTGTGGTGAAAAGCTCTGGCAGTTACGGCCATGGATACCTATTGTTTATAAGGGTGCTACTACTGCTACTACTACTACTACTA
>NW_009217602.1:0-865 GCF_000690835.1 Fulmarus glacialis
GGGTATTTTGGGGCAATTTGAGCTGGTTTGGGGTATTTCGAGGTGTTTCGGGCTGATTTTGGGCTGGTTTGGGGCGTTTCAGGCTGGTTCCAGGTTGGTCTGGGGTATTTTGGGGCAATTTGAGCTGGTTTGGGGTGTTTCGGACCAGTTTGTGGCCATTTTGGGCCGGGTTTGGGGCATTTGGGGCCATTTTGGGGGCAATTTGAGCTGGTTTGGGGTGTTCGGAGGTGTTTCAGGCTGGTTTTGGGCATTTTGGGCTGTTTCGGGGCGTTTCGGGCTGGTTCTGGGTTGGTCTGGGGTATTTTGGGGCAATTTGAGCTGGTTTTGGGGCATTTGGGACCGTTTTGGGGGCAATTCGAGGAGGTTTGGGGGGCATTTCACGGTGGTTTTGGGTTGATTTGGGCAGTCTGGGGGCGTTTTGGGCTGGTTTGGGGCCATTTTGAGGGAATTTGAGCTGGTTTGGGGTGTTTCGGACCAGTTTGTGGCCATTTTGGGCCGGGTTTGGGGCATTTGGGGCCATTTTGGGGGCAATTTGAGCTGGTTTGGGGTGTTCGGAGGTGTTTCAGGCTGGTTTTGGGCATTTTGGGCTGTTTCGGGGCGTTTCGGGCTGGTTCTGGGTTGGTCTGGGGTATTTTGGGGCAATTTGAGCTGGTTTTGGGGTCGTTTTGGGGGCAATTGTTTGGGGCATTTCGGACCGGTTTGCGGCCATTTTGGGCCGGTTTTGGGGCAGTTCGGGCCGGTTTGGGGGCATTTGGCAGGAGGGTTTAACCGGCTCCCCAGGCCACGTGCCGTCACCACGGCAACGCCGCCATCTTGCCCCCTCTCCACCGTTGCCATGACAGCGCGGGCTCCCCCTGGAGGCGGG
>NW_009217603.1:0-332 GCF_000690835.1 Fulmarus glacialis
TTAGCCCTGCTTTTGTTGCTAATGTATTTCTGGAAACATTTTTATTGTCTTTTATGGCAGTAGCCAGATTAAGTACTAGTTGGGCTTTGGCTCTTCTAATTTTCCCCCTGCATAACCTCGTGACATCCTTGTAGTCCTCCTGAGTTGCCTGCTTCCCAAGGTCATAAACTCTCCTTTTTTTCCTGAGTTCCATCCAAAGCTCTCTGTTCAGCCAGGCTGGTCTTCTTCCCCGCCAGCTCGTCTTTCGGCACATGGGGATGGCCTGCTCCTGCGCCTTTAAGATTTCCTTCTTGAAGAATGTCCAGCCTTCCTGGACTCCTTTGTCCTTCAGG
>NW_009217604.1:0-47410 GCF_000690835.1 Fulmarus glacialis
ATCCAGGAGTGCAGCACAGGCTGGGATATACCCGGCTGGGGAGCAGCTCTGTCAAAAGGGACCTGGGGATCCTGGTGGACAGCAAGCTCAGTATGAGTGAACAGTGTGCTGCTGCAGCAAAGCCCACGGGATGCTGGGTTGCATCAACAAGGGCATCACCAGCAGAGATAAAGAAGTTATTATCCCACTCTCTCAGTGCTTGACAGGCCACACCTGGAATACTGTGTTCAGTTTTGGTCCCCACTATGCAAAAAAGAGGTGGACAGGCTGGAGAGGGTCCAGAGAAGGGCCACAAAGATGATCAAAGGACTGGGAAGCCTTGAGAAAAGGCGGCTTAGGGGAGACTTTATCACCATGTTCCAGTATTAAAGGGTGGCTACAAAGAAGATGGAGACTCCCTTTTTACAAGAAGTCACATGGAAAAGATGAGGGTAATGGGTACAAGTTAGTCCTGGGGACATTCCGATGGGACACAAGCGGAAAATTTTTCACAATGAGAATCAGCCATTGGAATAATCTCCCCAGGGAAGTGGTGGATTCCCCAACATCAGACACTTTTAAGATTCAGCTGGACAGGGTGTTGGGCCATCTTGTCTAGACTGTGCTTTTGCCAAGAAAGGTTGGACCAGATGATCCCTGAGGTCCCTTCCAAGCTGGTATTCTATGATCCTATGATTATATCATCACATTTTTATGCTGCATCCTTTCTTGTTGCAGGAGTAATTTATAGCAGTACAGATCAACAGCAGAGCTGGCATCACAGGCACTAGTCTATCGTAGTCTTGAATGTGTAAATGCCTTAATATAAATGCACTATATAAAAGGCAGCAGGCATTTCTTTTCTGTCCCTCCACTCACCTGAGGTGAACTAATTCAAACAACAGAGAATTACATTCATGATAAGCTAAGTCAGAGGTCTCACCCCAATATGTTCCTGAGATTTTTGTAACAGTAGGCGCTCCAGATCTGTGAGCATCTGTTTCATCTGAAACTCTTTTTCAACTCCTTTTCAAACATTTCATACATTTCTTTTATCACCAAGTTTAGGGTTAAAAGTGAACCTCACAGCATGCAGATTTCCAAAATTTTTAATGTTCCATTTTTCTCTTTGCTGTACATTGTTCCATGCTGATTGTATTCTTTATGAAGCAACTGCAGAGGGCTGATGACTGGCTTATCCGCCTGCCGTTTCCCTCATACCTCTTTGTTACCTGCCTCTAGTTTGTCATTGCCTTGAAAGTCACAGTTTGGTCCCTGTATCCTTCTCTTCATCAGCTCGCTGGCAGCTGGGGAGGCAGAGCCATGGCTAGACCTGGCACCTCCTGTGGATGCAGGTCAGTGGCCAAAAAGGTACAGAGCTGGTCTCTTTGTCCTTCCCTGTCTACCACAATGAGGTTTTCTCCAGCTTATTCATGCTCTCCTGCTCTGACTACATGAATAACCCACAGAGGGTGGCCAGGAGGACTCATGACTGGATCCAGATGACTGCAGTTTTTGTGTCTGCCTGTCAAGGGATGTTCAGACTTGGCAGCACAGCTCTGGAGTGCTCAGAGCAGGGGACGGGTAAGGCATACCTGTTCCTCAGAGGGACGCTGTGAAGCCGGTGCTCCAGGTGAGCATGGTTTGCTATGCACGGGAACTTCTTTCAGGTTTAAACAAATGAGCACAGTGAGTCTTGTCACTGAGCACAGAAGTCAGCGTGGGGGAGATGACTCCAGTAGCTGTCTGTGTGCCCAGGCAGGCTTGGGTAAAGTGTTGCTGCACCGTTTCAGGGCAGGCATACTCACAGCTTTAGGAAAGTCTCCGTCTGTCCCCTCAAGCTGTGCTCTGTCCCTGGAAGCAACACAAGCAAGGGACAGCTGTGCTCAGCAGCATGTTCCCACCCACTGCCTTAATATGTGGCTCTTTTCTGAACCATAACTGTTCTGTCAAACACTATGACAGAGGGAAAACAATCCCATACCTTGGCAGCTAGCAACAGAAACACAGTTTCAGAGGTGGGCTGGCAGCAACTGAAAGGCATCTCTTCCTACTCCTGGAAAGCTTTGGCAGAGTGGAATGCATTACCCCATGTTAACAAGTTCAGCAGAACTGGGTTCTTCTATTCTTTAGAGAGGGCTTGTCTGCTTGTGAAAGTTTTAGCAATTTAACATAAATGGAAGTTTAAATCTCTTTAATGAAATCAGCATGACCTTCTCGGATGGTTATTTGTTTGGATTTAAAGCTCCTTTTACTGGTTACACCCATTTAGCTTGTACCCTTGTGAGCAGGTGCAAGTTGAACTGGAGAGCACCAGCTTTAAGCTGGTAGCAATGCTCAGACATAAAGCTTCATCAGTTTGACAAAGCCAATTTAACATAGCAGCTGTAACTGCACTGTAGAAAGATGAATACTTTGCAAGCAACTGTGCCGGTGGAGGAGGAGCTTAGCACTCTTAGTCTGTCCCCACTGCTCCTCGCAGCATCTTTCCCAGAGTTTTCCCTCTCTTCAGACCCATTGGTATGTCTTTTTATGCATAGGCAAGGCTTCAGAGTATTTATAATGGCCTACATTTTTATTTGGTTGTTTCGCCTTGTCCATATTAAAGAAATGTTCAATATTAGCCTTATTGAGCATTTTAACCAGTGTGAGCCTCACCACTGAATTCATTGCATGACGTCTGATCTGCAGTGATGCAACGACATCAATTTACAGTAATTAATTTGGTCCAAATCTCCTAGCACTGGCCTGGTGAGAGCCTGGAAAGTGGCTGATGCTGCAGGAGAGTCACACTGCCATTCTGTGACCAAGGAGTTTTGGACAGCAGTCAGGTATTCAGTATGAAAATGCGGTGTGCTGCAGTCACAGTTGAGGCTGGTCCCGTCTGAAAGTACGGACCAATATTCTGGGATGAACATTGCTAGGTGAGGGCACTTGTTAATACTTTGAATGTTTACCGAGAAGCCTTGAGTGCCAGTATGTTCACACAATTACTTCTCTAGTGAGACTGCAAACTGAAACAGGCCTTTTGTCCACAAGAGCTGGAATCTGTGCCCTGGAGCTGGCAAATCTCTGTGTTTGTGAACGCATATGGGACGCCATCCTGCACTGCTGGGAGCAGCCGGGGCTTCATTATTCACTAACAGGCACAGAGCAGGGCTGGGGAGGAGGCAGCCTGAGGAGAGGATGCCTTTTGGATCCCAAACGCTCAGGTGATTTTGTATTGATCTGTGTTCTTGTTGGCAGTGGGAGGCTGGTGTTTGCTCCCATGTTATTTACACTTTCTAGGATGATGGTGTCTTTGCTAGGTGGAGGAGATACTGCAAGCCTGGGAGGCATGTTCTATAAAGGTTGTTTACATACAAATAAATAAACAAACCAGTACCAGTGAGTGGAACGTCTCAAGAGAAACAGAGTGTTTCTATAGCATGCTAGGCCTGCTTAAAACAGAAAAGGAACAATGTAGTGATTCTGACTTTTTTTCCTAGGAAAAGCTGCACTCTGCCTCAGCGTGGTGATAAGAGTTGATGTAAGGATCACCCTCTGGAGAGGAATGTATGTAAAGTTGTATCATTCAGAGAATCTTCATCTTATTTGGGCTTCAAGCTGATGTATTTATCACAGAGAAAACATTTTCATTGCTAAAAAGTTTGGAGAAAGCTCCAGAGGGACCAGAAGGAGTATTGCCAAAATTTCTAAAGTTGAAGGGGTCCCATTACATGGCACACAGCTGTGAAGTTGCATTCAGAAAACCTGTATGGAGATACAGCCTATTCTGTTGGACAGCCACCCCATTCCCTCTTGCAAAGGTTGATGTCGCAGGAAGGTGGTTCTCAGAATTACCTGGAAAGCAAACATCTTTGGCTGACAAATACAGATGACTGACCTTTTTTTCTGTGTATGCCAGGTTTGTCTAGTTGTTCACATTCTTTCACATGCTTGACTGGAACAAATTTTCTTAGACTTCAAAAGGAAGGTTGTAACCTTTTAAGGAAGTGTTTTAGGAAACTGCTCAGATGCTAACTGATCAGTGGGGGATCCATGTGCATTGAAGAGGCTTTGTTGAATGAGTCTCTGACAAACCAGAAAGAAAAAATTGCTATATATAATTCAAGTCAATCTGGAAAAGAATGGGCAGCTAGGGCCATATGGCAACTTCAGAATTACTAATTGCCATGCAAATAACAACGTACAAGTAATTACAATAAAATGAAGGCTCCAAGCTTGTAGGCTTCTTCAGGGGAAGGTCCTGACGACATTCAGGAGTCTGGCAAAGGGTGGGCTGTGCGTATTTCTTTGTGCATCTCTGTGTTTACCATTTTCTGTGTTGAAAGAAAAACACGTATGTCTCCTCCTAAGATGAACTGTTTACTATAAAGGCTGCCTACCTGCCTAGACACCTGTTGCTCTTTTTGTTTATAGCATACTAATGAAATGAAACTGGGGTTAATTAGGCATTAGAATTGTATTCAGACTTACTAAGGAGGTATTAAAACTTTAAGAAATGCAATAAGAAATCATTATATATACTTAACAGTAGTTATTTTACATGTCTCAATTATAAGCATTACTAATAATGGTTCTGTAAACCAGTCTTGAATAATGGTCAATTCACATTCCTTTGAGCAAACAGGCCAAGGAGGTCTTTTAATGGATTACATAAATGAAGGTAGTTTGCTAACTAAACCCTATATCCTGTATATTCAAGATTGCCCTCCAAGCTTTAGCCTCATGGAATACTGATAGAATCATAGAATCATAGAATCATTAAGGTTGGAAAAGACCTCTAAGATCATCAAGTCCAACTGTCAACCCAACACCACCATGCCCACTAAACCATGTCCCTAAGCGCCTCATCTACACGTCTTTTAAATACTTCCAGGAATGGTGACTCCAGCACTTCCCTGGGCAGTCTGTTCCAAGGCCTGACCACTCTTTCAGGAAAGAAGTTTTTCCTAATGTCCAATCTAAACCTCCCCTGGCGCAACTTGAGGCCATTTCCTCTCGTCCTTTCTGATAACAGCAATCTTTAAAACTCAAGAACCTTACAGCTCTTGTCTTCATAAATGAGGATAATTTGCATACATCACAAGCACAGAGACTTCTTTTTTCATGCAGCACAAGACTAATCCTGAAATTCTTCTGCATGCCTTCTTCAAGCAGGTAAGAAGTTCCTTACTTTTAAACAGGGTCTGCATTTTCTTATTCACAATATCTGCCAAGTGGTTGGCGCCAGGACGTGGCATCTTAATGAGGCTTGTTTGCTGGTGCACTTTGACATCAATCTGTTGCAAGAAAGGTCCCAGGCTACCCCTCTTCCTTCTCAGGCCCAACTTCTTTTTAGGGTCTTGAAGATGTCAGTAAGGGGAATAAATATGAAGAATCTGTCTTAACAAACTCTGCTTACAAGGAAATAACTTCCTTTGACCCATGGACTAGATTGGCAAGCACAGATCATGCAGGAAAGTGGGTCGTGGAACCCCGATTAATGAGTAATTGAAGGACTGTTCTGCAAAAATGGAAACCGTTTCTAATCTGTGAATGTAGCAGTGCGTGGCGGATCTACAGATTTCTGTAATTAGCAGGCATCCAAAATATGCTGTTGACGCCACCAGAACCCCTGCAGAATGAGGCATTCTCTCCAGGAGGAGGAAGATGGCAGTCAGAGTATGCTCTTGCATATGAACTTCTGACCCATCCAAGTACCGCTGTAGAAGGCACAGCTTGCCCCCTGAACTTTCAGTGCAGGAAATAATGATTGGATACAGCAGTGTGAGGACAGGTAGAAGATGAGAGAGCAGTTTGGCACGGTTGGTTCCCTAATGGCATGTGTGTAGCACATTCCAGGAATCAAGATAGGCAAAGAGAACTCAAAGGAAGTACTAAGGGTTGCAGTTTTTAGAGCAATGAGAGAGAGAGAGAGATCTATACAATACATTGACATTGGGTACTAGGTTAACCCTATTCCCTTAGTTTGCCTCTGGTACAGCTTTTGTCTCCAGTAAACTGCTTTAGCAAGGCACAGACTTTACAACAACCCATTAGATTAGGCTCCAACCTAAACACGTTGTGGTTCCCATAATTTGCACTTTTGCACATTCATGTTGGCTAGAGATACAAGCACAACAACCAAAATGGTATAGGTACTCTTCCTCTATTCTGTAATATACAGGTCCTTTCAGAAACAGCCTGCATTCAACAGCACAGGTATTAATGGGCCAGAAAGTACTTACTTGTACAAATCATACTCTGTACATGTAGCTCAGTTATACACAGTTTTCAGAGACCAATTTCTTCTCAACATGATTGCTGAGTAGGCCACTATATGGGGACATAACCAGTTGACTTCAGATTTATATGAAAATAGAGTCTATGATGGGAACACAGAAGATACAGAGCTTGCTGAATATGATCGTGTTAATTGTGAGCCCCTCTGACAAAGACCTGGGAGATGGGAACTTTGAGACCCCTTCCTGGCATCTCCAGAGGTACCTCTGTACATCTGTGTGAGATACATACCCTCAGTATGAGAGTCACGGATGATGAAAACCACTGTACCGTAAGATGGACACTTAATGGACAGTACAGCTAGTCCCTTATGGAGTGTTGTAGTAGATTAATGACGTTATTGGTTACATGAAGGTAGTAATGAATGTGGAGAGTTTCTCTTATTTTTACAATCCTGAGTGAGAGGAGTGTGACTTTCTGCAACCTGGCCTGTCATTAATGTAATTTCTTTGATATAGTTCATGTTTCTATTGTCAATGAAGCAGCAATGGCAGTATGAAAGCTGGGGGCTGCTTTCACCAATGGGAGTCTGCTGGGGCAGCTGTGGTGGGACTGTAAGGGGACAGAGCAAGGCTTTCTCCCCAGGTGGGGAACAGTGATGGTCTGTAAATGCCACTCAGAGGAACACTCATTGATCAGCAGGGACTGAAGACAGCCATTTCTGAACAAATTTATTTAATCCACCTATTATCCAAAAAATGCCCTGCAAACAGAATCTTATCTGTTGTTCTTAAACAAATATTGCAAGGCTTAAAGACTTCATCAGAAAAGCAGAAGTTTAGTGCAGGAGTTTCCCCTCACGGTTTATATCTGGTTCAGAGCATAACAAAAGGAAAGTGAACTTGCTGGTCTCGGCTGGGTGCACATGAGTGCTGGACAAACAGCAGGTAATTCCAATAGAGAAAGGGGAAGAATGTTCCTCTGTTGCCCTTATTATTATCCTTGTTATGAATTTTCATTGCCAAAAGGTAAGTTACAAAGTTAAAGTTTAGCAGTGATGAATGCATTGTTTCTTCTCTTGCTTCTTGAGATACATTCATTAGCTGATGCATAGATCTGGTTCTCAGCCAGCTGTTTGAAAGGCCAGGCAAGCTTTCTGTGGGTGCATGAGAACACTCTTGGCTTTTTCCCACCACTATTTACCTGTTTCTGCTGGTGTACCTCATGGGCCTCACTAATTATAGAAAAAAGAATCATATTTGAACAGCAATAATCAGAATTTGGCTTCCGACAAAGAACAGTACAACACACATTAAATACAGTTAGAAAGGTATGCTGTAGTCTTCCAGAGCTACTTAATTTCAGATTGGTTTTATTATTTTTGAAGCTATTGCCAGAAGTGAGGATGGCAGATTATTTCCTATTTCTTGTTTAAATGAAAACTGAGAGTGAGTTTGACCATAAGCTTCTAAAACCAGGGCCTTCACAAATTCAGAAATGTGACAACTTATAAAAGAGGTATTACAAAACCTTTGTACCAAATAGTTTCTCATAGATGCCAGTGAGAACGTATTTTGTTCAAAAATAAAAACTGTTTGTACCACAAGCATCTCTGGAGAGGGGAATACCTGTATTTTTGCCTCCGAAGGGTTCTCCAGTTACCATTTCTTCCTCTCTCTTCTGAATTTCCTTGAAGATGCATTCCTTTTACTGAGGTTTCCATGGTTATTGATCTCTTGAAGTTGTCATATAAGCCCAGGCAGACACTGTTTCTCTGTGTGTCTCAGTCTTTGAATGCAGGTGTTGGTTCTTCCCATTTTGTAGGGACCCTACTTGGCAAGTCCTTGTCACTTAATTGGACTTCACTGCCCATCTTGATTTGTGTATGAAGAATTTGTTCTCTGAATTTAAATGTTTCTTCTGAGCTTACCTTTTTGTAAGCATGTAGTAGTACAGAGCATGATTGACATGAGCTATCTTGCGTGTGAACTTTGCATGTAAAAGATGTATGGGTTCAACACATCTACCTGTAGATCACTTTTTCTAATTCTATGTTTGTCCCAAATGTCTGCATTTTATCATTCACCATTTCCCTTTGTGACTGTATCACTGTAAAGCCTTTGCTTCCCCAGTGAGCAATGATGTTCAACTTCTGCATTGTCCTCAGAAAACAGAACAGTCTTTCTCTTTTTATAGCTGTATGCTTCCAGCTGATGTTACCTCCTATGGGAGCGATGGTTTCTGGCTGTCAAAGGCTTGCTAGCATGGCTTCCAAAGTGGCTATGTTCTTCCACAATTAGGGACTAATGTCTGTGGATATAGACCACTCTCAGAACATTTAAATGGTCCTTCCCTCCCAACACCAAGTGGCCAGGTTCTGAAATAAGAATGCTACAGAGAAAGCTTATGTGGCTTGTGGGAATCCCTTGTTAAAATCCTGACATCCCATCCAAAAGAAGAGTTAACATTATTCCCCTCTGCCTGCTGGAGCTCATCATCTCAGTGGGTATTGCTAAATCATCTCTGCCAGACAGGATACGCCCTTGGCAATTAGAAAAGTCCATATGAAGAGATTTATCTCTTACTCTTTTTTTTTTTTTGTTAGCTACTCTCCCTGGTGTTCATTTACCTGTTTTAAAGAGTAAGTTCCCGAGAAAGATCCCCTACCCCAACTAATCCACTGTGTTATGCTAGAGAGGTGGTACATTTTCGAAGAGGAAAGCAGAGATCTCACCAACAAGCGCATCTTGTGTTATACGACTTTGCCAAAAGTCATTGCATCCCTTCATGGTTTGGAAGATGAAGAAAAAAAGTTTCAGTAGTTTATATGAGAAAATCCAAAGGACACATTTCCACATGCCCCCTTTCTTCGTGGCCTCTCAGTTCTACCCCATGGAGCCACAAGATTTCTGTGAGAACATCCTGAAAACCCAACAGCACATTGCCAATAGGAAATGAAGAGGAAGAACCTCTTTCTTCATATCGGTGTAAAACCAATGGTTACATGCTTTCAACAGTTTGTTTTACCTCTGTTTCCAGTGCATTTTTACAGATGCTTTCAGGATACGTACTTCGGTGTGACATCAAAAAGAAACCTGTCTTGGCAAAGGAGCAACAGAGGACACTCATAACTTGTTTATATAAATTGTAAAACATAATAATTAATTAAAAATCTATAAAAAGAGTATGTAACTGGTTTTATTGTGTGTGTCCCCTGCTTTTCATCATAGATGTTTTTAGATTAGATGATAGCTGCGTTTTTTTAGAGCACACACTGTTCCTGATTTGAGCTTTGTAGGACTGTAATAAAAAGGTGAATGACAGCAGCACCGCATTGTGCCTCCCCATGAGGAGTGCCAGAGGAAACTGCCGATGAAAACAAACTACATTCAAGCAGCTAAACCTCAGAGTCAAGCCAGCCTCTGTAAACTGAATAATAGCTATCTTGAGCAAATAGACATGTCTTATAATGTATCCTGAAGGTCAACAAACTCTGGCTCTGGTGGTGCAACGGAGCTCTTCTTTCTTTTTCTCTTTCTTTCTTTCTAGGAATGGGTTGAGTCAAAGGCCCTGTATTTAGAGTGGTCTTCTTCCCACTCCTAGTTATACAACTTCTTCAGGAAGTTCTCCCCTACTGATCTCAACAGCTGATGATAAAACATCATATTTAGCTTAACAAACTGTCTCTGCAATTTTGATGAAGCCCAAAGAACTAGAGACAGGTTCTTAGTTTTCCATCAAATTTGAGTTAAATTTGAATGCACCTCTGTGTTTGGGGTTGCTCTGAAGAATGGCATTGCTTCTCAAGGCAACAACTTGATACCATATGAAAACTGGCTACTGGGGGGGGGTCGTTTTGTCTCTGCAATATTGAGTGCAAGTTCACTATGCAAATAGCTATTTCAACAAAGATGTGCTTAAAGTTGAACTACTGATATTTTCTTGGCCGTGTTACTATAAATTAAAATGAAGCTAAATTTCAGCCTTTGCTACTACTTTCCGTCTGGACTCTACCACATCCTTAGTATTCCATCACTGTAAAACCTAAACTATTGTAATGCATAAAACTTGGACAACTTGCACATGTGGAAGACCTCAGATAGCTTCAAATTCTTGCATTATCAGCTCCAAAATCACACCTCTGGAAAACCTGAGAACTTTGGTTATTCTAATCACTAGGCTGGTGTCTAGAGGAACACATGGCTGTATACCATAACGCAAAGCTTAGGACCTGTTCTGCACTGAAGGATTCTGTTATCTTGGCAGGAAAGAGACTGCTGTTGGCAGCAAATATTCAAAGGTTTTATTCTACCTGAAACATCTTATTTCAAACTGTTTCCTTTTATGCTATCATTTAGGCAGGTATTTGCAACAGGGAAGCCTGTTCTAAAAGGGCTTCTAAAAGGAATAGTTGGAGTCCAGGATAAAAGGAATTGTTTTAGTATATGAAATCACAGAAGCAATATGTGTGTGTTTTTAAGGCTGTAGTGTTTCCAGGATAACAGCAGGAAGAGGTAATTTTAAGCCTCCATGCAGTAGCATCCCTAGATTTTACTTTAGGTACTCTGAACAATATGGAAAAGTTCTGTCTGCTGACTCTTGCTGAATCTTGCTTGCTTGCATTACTGTAGTCAAGAATTAACTACCTACTCCCATGGTTTTAGGTTTTTGGTCATTTCAATGACACAACTTGCGTGCTGGTTGTACATCTCTATTAGATCTTCCACAGATGAAGCTTCGTTTAAAGAGACTAAAAGGTTTTTACAGTGCCTTGTGAGCCAGTACATCACTATTTCTGAAGCTCTTCTGCAGACAGAACTCCCTTTGAAGTCAATGGGAGCTCTGTCTGAATAAGGACTTCAGGATTTGGGCCTCAGGATATAAATGCTGTGATCAATCTTTTGAGCAGAATGAATAACATTTTCTTGGCTTTCAAAACTATACTAAGCCAAATAGTAGCCCCAGGGATACAAAATGGGTTAAACAGGAGAATCTGCTTTGTTTCAACCTACATCTTTATTTAGCTTTTAAATCAGCATAGTCCCCATGCCTAGTACTGACCTGCCCGAAAAACCCTCCAACAATAAGACCAGATGTTTGAATCATTAGTTTTACAATCAAACCTATCATGGCATAAGACACTATGAAACAGAGTTGTGTTCAATGAAAAACAAACATATTTGCTGTAGACTGACCTGTTTAGAAGTGGCGACCTGAACGTACAGTCTGGAACAAAAGACCTGAAGGCTGAGAACTTCATTAATTATGTGACAGGGAGGTCTGTAGGCACTGATTTCGATCAGAACGTCATAGTACCAGACACTGTGCAAACATCAGTCAGTGATACAAAAAGTCGACAGTCCGGGTAGGCAAGACAGATACTCCCAACTACTCTGACTTTATAGATGGAAAGTTCCGCTAGGGAGAGATTATATGACTTACCCAATACCTCTCACAAAATCTAGAATGAAACCTGACTGCCAACCTGGTGCCTCGCTGTCGAGACTACACTCCCCCTTTTACACAATGATAACAGTATATTACAGGACTTAAAAAATCACAGCTTCCCGTCCCCGTTCCAGCCTTGGCTGAACTCCAGCACCCCCAGCCACCTTCCTCCCTGAAACCAAAGGCCTAGGTTCTTCCTGTTACCTGTGATGAGAGTTTTGCCAGTGCTGATTTCAGTGGCAGCAAGTCTAGCTCCAGTGATAAATGACACCCTGATATGGACAGCTGTCAGAGCAAGCAGCAGGGCATCACCAGTGTGGGGCAGAGCAAGAATCTCTTGCATTTTCATCCCTCACAGGTTATCATGCAACTGGATTAATGAAACGAGGTATACGAGAACCAAGAGAAAAGATAGACTGAAACAAGAGAAAGAAGGAAAAATATTGCAAATTCTTGTTGCCTGAACAGAGGTAAGAGCCTGAACATTTTGCAGGCTCTTACTTCTGTGAGAACATGGGTGGACGTGCACAGGTGAACAGCCCAGTTCCTTTCCTGGAGTCCCAGGTCTGATGCTGGCCCTTTAGCGTTTTGATGGAGGAAGTCCTGCAACTTCTGTTTCTGCCCAGAGTCAGTGGAGAGTTGAAAAGAACTATAAATACCATGTAGGTATGCATTGCAATGGGAAAACGTTGAAGCCTTCAGGTGTGAATATATAGGGACTGTCACTAGCAGACAGAAAAGTGTTTTGGAGAAGCAACTCCAAAGCTGATGAGGGAAACATAAAAAACAGTGTATTACCTAGAATACGAGCAACGGGACTTCCAAACACAAGTTCGGCAGCTGGAATAATTTCTCCACAGTATCAATAAGATGCGGAGAAGGTCTCCACTATATACCAGATATGCCCTGACACAGCTGAACCTACTTAAAGTTTTAAACAAGTAAAGTCTTGTCCAGCCTACAACTTGCAGCAGTGATGTAAACAGCCTGCTGATTCAGTTGTATTTGTATGGTTTCCAGGGTTTGCTTCTTTGATTTCTTCTTTTTCTTTTCTTCTTTACGTCTGGGTAATGAGTTCTCTTCCCTCTCCCTCCTTCAACTAGGTCAAAAACCCAGTTTCTTCAAAGCCTTGGCACTGCTTCCCTGTGTGGATTTAGTCCAGGTGCTAGGCTGGTTCCTCCCTAGAGGCTTCCCAGTGCGATTCACTCCCTTATCTTGGTTCCTGATCTTGAGGGAAGAGGCAAAACAGCCAGCAAGGAGAGGCATGTAGCAAGAGACAGCTCAAGACCACTCAGCAGTTCAATTTGTCCACCTCAAAGATGAGGACAAAGTAATGTATTTTTCCCTTCAAATTTAGAAATGAAGAGGTTTTTTAGTTATGGCAAAATGGTTCCCTAAGTCTCCTCTCCTCCCCCTAGGGTGTGGGACCCTGCTCATCCCCAGGGAGCACAGGGATGCAGGGCATTCAGAGAGCCCATCCCAGGGAGCTTCGAAGAGTCCCCTTATGCAGCCCACCACCACCATGGGGAGATGGGTGGGCACGGCAGGGGCTGGCGAGTCATGAAAGACAAGGGCAAGGGAACAGTCATGTGTGGCACTGCTCAGCCACTTCTGGGGTGACCCATGGGACAGCTCCTTCACAAGCCGATCAGATCACTGCTACGTGATCCTAGCTGGCAGGGAGCACTCAGCTTTTAGGATCCTACAGAGTCTGAGATTCGTTCTTGACACCTCCTCCACCCCCAATTTGGAAACTCTCTAGGCAATGGAATTTGTTTGCTTATGCCCAAAGTGAAGACTGCAACTTGCTTTTATCTATCCTATTTGCACGTATCTTTCTTGGGGACAGGTATAAGAAGATGGGGCTGGAGGAGTCGCTGTGTGATAAATTCAGAAACAGTCACACTTTTTACTTGCCAGAATAGCCTCTTCCCTTGCATTTAGGACTGTAGGATAAAAAATTATATATATCATCAAAGGATATATGTTAAGATCCTATCTTGCACTATGAATTGTAACTGTGTTGTACATGGGCATCCTGATTTGATATAGCAGTCACTGAGGCGGCCTCTGGGGTAGCACCACTAGAAAGAAATTGTGCTCTCTCTAGAGCACTGCGAGCTGTGAAATGATTTCCTGAAATAAGCATCTTCCTGCTGAAAAAGTGGCTCCCAGGCTGCAGAATATGAATGAAACTTGTATTCACGCCAGCTGTGTTAGAGACCCAGTACAACACTCTATATCAAATGGAAGAAGGATTCATCTAGGGAAAATAATTTCAGCTTCCAAAGAGAGACTAAAGAAGGCTAATAAAAAATATATTTTCTTAATGGGTCTTTGTTGTTCTTGCTTTAATCTTCAAAAACACATATTTTCACACATTATAACACTAATGATTACCTTTGTTTTTCATTCTTACTGACAAAGAAATGAAATACATAGTAAATGTGTTAACAAGAGTGCATTGCAGTCTTAGGACCAGTGCAACAGTGGTTTCCAGATGGAAACCCAGCTTAGAATTAGGCAAATGTTGTTTACCTGCATTAACTCCTTGTTGCCTTACTGTTTAAGAAAATATCAGTAAAAGACAACTTGGGTTAGAGAAGTAAAAAGAGAATTAAAAAATTATCTTTTTTAGATTGTTTCCATCACCACATTTAGATCATGCTAACCTCTTCTTTGTGAAGCACAGCAGCTCCCTTGCAGCTGTGTATGAAGACAGCTCCTCTGAGTTTGCAGCTCAAGTGAAACAAATGGGTAGAGCAAAAGACCTGACGTGAGGAGCCCTGTGCTCTGCTTTCAGCTCTGCCACTGGAAGGGCATGACAGGAGGTAAGGCATTCAATGCCTCTGTGTGTCAGTCTTCCCCAGATTTCATCAGCTGATGAAGTCTGTGGTTGACACAGAGCTGGGATATGCAGTTAAGACAGAGGAGTGGTAGGACACTGTACAGGAGGAAGCCAAACTTGACAGAGAGTAGAAAAACAGAAATGGGGTCAAAGGTGTGGAGCACAAAGTACAAGATGGTGCCCTTGGGTACCAGACCACAGAATCTTCTCCTACAAGTTGAGACCTCCTCAGTGGAGGGCAACCGCTGGTCACTTGTTAGAAGATGATGTACAAGGCAAGAACTCAAGGGGAAAGAGCTTGAACTCAAATTAAAGGACAACAGTACAGTAACAGTCAATAAAATAATTAAGCTAGAAATGAGAAGAGCAGTGAGGTCTGTGGTGGTCTTATAAGCAAGGGTAGTTAAGACACATGCTACACTAACATCTTTCAAAAAATGGTGCTTCATCAGTTTATGAAAATCAAATACCAGTCCCATGACCTTAAGTTTTGAACAGTTTTAGCTCCTGACTTTCAAACTCGTTATGAAAGGGGAACAGCCTATGGTAACAGAAACGTTCTCAAGGATTACTTTGTAAATTTGACTATGGCAATGGTTTGAGTGTTACCTGCATGTTTAAAATGGAAGCAAAATACCATGTGCAAACGGATGAGTAACATAAAATGGAACTAACTGGTCCAGTTTAATTGCCTACAGTAAACAAAGCACAAATATTTGACAAAAACTAGAAATCGTAGGAAGTTTATTTGATCTATTATATTATTTCAGAAGTAGTAACCTACCTGGTGCCTTATTATTTAAACACAAACAGGGATTACATTTAAATATAAAAGCTTAATCTTAGTAGCATGCCTTCACAATTTTAGTCATCTTAAGGTACTCACTTACCTACTTATTACCTGCTTTCACAGGTCTCATTTTCCGTTAGTTTTTCAGGAGCAATTGTAAAGTCATTTCTTGACTCCATTAACATTATTTTTCCTGTTATTTTTCAAACCAAATGCCATGATTTCTTTTCCAGACCTTACACAGTGTTTCTGTCAAGAGCTCTTTTTCCAGGTGTGAATATATTTCAGTATGTATACAGAACCCAAGGAAATATAGCTACACAGGTTTTATTTTAATTATAAGCACAAGGTCGCAAGCCAAGCTTTGTTATACTTTAAAATATGCATTTCAAGTAACTGCCAAGCTACACTGCTGTTACCAAAAGGCATCTCAAACACTATAGGGGAAGATCTTAACTTTCATCTACTATCATCATTGAAATGTAGTCTCTGTAGCGAACAGTATTTGTTTCTGGATCTAGAGCCGTGGAGAGCATGTCCTCCATTTCTTCCTCAGTAAAGGGCTCACCTAAAAGACAGCAGAGAATAACACTTTGTCTTGATAAATATTCTTTTCAGGGCTGGTAAATTACCCTGCTTTTCCTTTGCAAGGATCTCCTTTCAGTCCTCACACAGAGGAGAAAAGGGGCAATACTAAGGATCCAATTCCTTCACTTTTGCCAATGTAAGTCCTGCACACCAAGCAAGCTGGTCTAAGCAAGCTGGAAAGGAGACAGAGGCCCTGGATCTTCTAATCTTCTTTTAGTTCACAGACTCCAAAACAGCCTGCTCCTCTCTGCCACATGGATTTCGAAACAACTGTTTTTATCAGAGTGAACTCTTCTAACGTGTACATTAGAATTATTATCTCTCATTTGGCTATCCTTTCACTTGTATTTACATCAGGAAAGGCTTCTTGTTTTTCTCTTTTAGGAGCTTCAAAGCTGCTGATGGCCTACTGCATCCCTCTTCGAGAACAAGGTCCCCATCTGAGGATAGGTCTTGCGCAAAGCCTGCACATCGCTTTGTACTTGAGGCAGGCTGGCATGAGTCAGCCATGCAAGAAAAGCAAGCTCTTCAAGGGATATTGAGGATTACATGATATACAACTTAAATCTGGTCTTTGAATCTCTTTGTTTGCATATGGCACTAGAATTAAGATCAAGATAATGTAGGAATGAATGAGCACTGAAACTACCTGAAACATCTGGAAATCTAAACTACAGTTTTACAGGAGGACAGAAAAAGAGGCATATCCTTAGGAAGCACGGAGTTGTGCACAGAATCATAAAATATTCACACAAGAGTGAATTATGACTCTTAATAATAATAATCTCTCTCTCATAATGTCTGCAAGCAGGCAGATAAATGTTCTTTCCCTGCATTATTAGCCAGTGAAATGTTCTAGTCTGCAGCCACTCATCTTGGCAACAGTATTGTTTGAAGACAATGTATCTACTCCCACAAGTTCTGGCATGCAGAATGAGGACCTCAAGGTGCCATATACACATGTAATGTTTATTTACTTAAATACTGATATTACAAGAGTCATGTTACCTTCTTCAGTCAAATATTTGACCAGCTCGTCTTTAGTAATATATCCACGTTTATTCTCATCCAAAGCCTTTAAAGAAAAAGAATAAAACTTGTGGGTTTAACCATATTGAATCAAGAATCAGCAACTTCTTTCCAGCAATTAGGTACTCCAATATTTAGTTACAGACCTCAAATGCATGTAGAAGAACATCTTCTGGAATAGGCCGGTAGCTGAAACCATTGAATAAGAAAAGTTAAGTCACTGTTTGCCAGGCTGCTGTACTAATCTGAAAGAATAAAATATGAATACTAAAGAAAAGGGAAAACATATTTTCTACGAGAATTTACAAAGTTTGCCTATCAAACATTTAATTCCAGCTTTACTTTTTGGAACAGTCCATATCTTTACCTCTTACGTCTTTTATTGTACTCCTGTTTAATTTTCCTTGTGCTAAGGAGCCAGATGAATGGCTTCTGCATGTCTGGGCTGGCTGAGTGGGTTAGTAGGAATCAATAATAGCTGAATCATTCCACGTAGCCAATGCACGGAACAGAAGATGGCCAAACCAAGAAAACAAAGTTTTGTCCAGGTACGCTGGTAGCTAGGCAACAGATCACCTAGTGGGACTTTGACAGTCCCAGACAATCAACTCTAATGAGCTGATGATGAGCAAAGGAGGCTGGTAGCTATAAAAGAAAAGGTCTGTCACTAGCAATTTCAGAGAGACAGGAGAATTGGGCACGTGTGTGCATGCATATGTATGCCTGATTTCAGAGCAGGAAAGGAAGCCCTGTGCAGCAATGGAGTCCTTCCATATCCCAGCAGACTCTCACGAACCCCCAAGAATACTAAAGAGAAGACATTGAAGCCAGGGAGGTTCTAACTGCTTGATTGTTTCGTCCAGATCCACCTTGCTCTTTTACTATCTAAAAATCAAATGGGCTAAGAAGAGGCCTTGTTTTTTGTGATCCAAATCTCATGTGCCCTTGGATAAGTGAACTATGGACATAGTGCCCCAAAAGATAAAGTGGGTCTTGACAAGCCTGCACTAGCCTGGGGAAAGTGTGTGGAGTTTTTGCATATGTGCGTGTGTGTGTGTGTGTGTGTGTGTGTATGTTTGTGTGGAGGGGGTGTGGCGGAGAAGAAGAGAGCCCAGAGCAGCAAGGTCTCATTTTGTTAAAGGGTGAACATCAGTGTGGAACCAGAAATGTGCCATGAAGGCCAGAGAAGGCAAAGGTGCAGGAACCTGGGAAGGCAATGCACCTGTGCCGGCACACCGGGACCCAAACACTGATGGCTGGTCCGTGTCCAGGCACAGGCGCAAAGACTCTCAAACACAGCCCCAAGGTGGACCCCGCTGCCTCTGGATGCTGCGAGACAGTTTTGGGAAATTCTATAGCTATTTCATGTGTAGAACACCCTCCTACCAAAGGCCCTCTGTGTGTAAAATAACTTCTCAGTATTGGACAAGACTGAGTCTCCCCTTGGCTACCATCTTTAAAAAGAAAGATAAATTCCCTATAAATATTCTTGCTTTTAGTGCAAAATATCAAAATAGCACAAGTTCCTGTGTACATGCAAAAATTTCTATGTACCTTTGAATAATGAACAGCGTTTTTGTTCTAGACTTCTAGATCTGCAGTCTTTTAGAGTGCTAGTTGTGTACATTCAACTGTACCTGGCAGTCATTTTGAGACATGAACATGAAGCTGATTTATACAACTTATTAAAAATATACTGTAACAGACTGTGCTTCTCAGTAAGTGTAACTCACATGTTCAGAGAAAGTAATGGTTATGACCTTAATTTGCATATAAAATATTTCAGAGATGCACAAAACATGTTGAATAGCAAGTTAATTCTGATGCACATTAAAAATACAAAAGCTACACATTATCACAATTCACTATTATAAGCTGTTATTATTTACATCATCCGTACAACATAATTTTATGTAGACGAAGTAATTTTAAAACAAAACCTATGAAGCTAATGTAAACTGAGTTTAAATAACAAAAAAAATCTGTATTCCTTCCAGTTACACTAAATTACTGCAGATATATTTATTCAGAATCAACCCTGTCAATCTGGAATAAACTACAGACACAAAAAATCCACTTTCCATTACCTTCTGTCGAGTAGTACTTTTGTCATCACTGGAAGAAATTTTTCCAGATGAATGTATCCAGTCGGTTCTTCTTCTTCTACCTAAAAATAAAACTTAAGTATGGCAGGTTATATGACTCATTAGCAAACCAATACGAAAACCAGAACATTGGGGTGGTTCCTGCATTAAAATTACAGAGTTAGACTTCGGATGTTTATATCAGGTTTTTAGTATCACATGGCAAGATAACATGTGAGTGAAATGCTTGTGATCAAATAGAAAGAAATTAGAGGAAGAAATAATATCCCAGGCAAAACACAGGCCTGCTATTATAGACACTTCCAACAACTCAATATTGCCCTCTTGTGCTTAGAAACCATTTCTGCAAAGGAACCGGATGCCTAGTAACTGATCTTATCTTCCACAATAACTCAGCCGAGGTTTAAACATTCAGACTGCATTCATACTAGTAAAATCTAGCAGGACCTGGAACATCCCCAAGCAGTGTAATGTGACCACCCGTAACAGCAAACCATTAGCACGTTCCCTGGCATGATTTTGGCCTGTGCCATCTAATGCTCCCCCCAGCAGTCACCAGGCCTGGCTAGGACCTTAGGGACTGTTCTCCAGCAGGCTGCTTTGTGCAGCCACTCCGCATAAAACATTTACCAGGGTAGACATGAGCTGCTCTGTGCCAGCTGGCTTCAACACCCAAGGATGTTTCTGGGCATATTTAATGTGCTAGTTTGGACATAGCCCCAGTCTAGGACACCTCAAGGATGGAACTTGTTGCCTCCACATGTTTCATAGCCAGAGAGAGTTGTCAGGGGAAGGACCAGAGAGGCAGGCAGACTGAGTCAGGGCAGTCTGAAACAGTCATAAGGCAGCCCATAAAATGCTACACAAAGAAAAGCTTCCCTTTGCCTCCCAAACAAATTAACAGATTAGTCCCAAAACGTCCGGGACTTCTAGCAGCATTCTCACTGCATTCCTGTACTTCCACAGGAGATGAGCACCATGGTAAAAACTGCTCCCTATCATCAGGGAGCATCCCTTCCCTGAAAATTTCAAGTTTTACTCCCAAAAGGAGGCCTCTTAATGGAGCTAGCCTGTTCCTGTCTGTGTTGAAACTGGATGCATGCCTTGTGGTCTCACATGGCAGCAGCGACACCTTGCTAGGCTCTCCAAGACACAGCTCAGATTGAAAGAAGACTCAAATAGGCACTGATCTGAAATTTCCTAACCGAGCCAGGAAAAGACGAAGTAAGAAATCTTCCTCCTGGGAGCTGGGTCAGAGCTGGGGTGATGCCTGATACATCCAGTTGCTGAAATGCAACTGCTGCTACATACTCTTTTCCAGTGTTCTTGAAAGGTTTTGGTTGCTAAAAGCAGGCAGCCACCACCTCTTGCTGCTTTAGAGTGGAAATTGGCTTGAAAAAGCACTTTTTCCCTTCTGTTTGGTGAGCCTAGCGGAAGAGATCTTTAGCAAGGAAATGAAGCTGTTGCATGCTTCATAGTAAATCAAATGGTACCTTTTACCATTACAGAATCATTTGTTTTACTGCTTGCTTGATTGAAAAGATGTAACAAAATACCTGGCAAAATTTAACTTCTTTCCAGTGACGTAACAGTTAGCCAATACACTGAACTATTCCATGCACCACAAATACTGAGATGTATAAGTACACAGGATGTTTTAGGGAACATCTGTGCTTCAACTAGTATTAGGTCAGAAGTCCACAGAGACAGAAAAAGAAATATGGTAGCTATTTATCAGAAATAGATAGATGTGTCTTATATTAAGCGGAACAACCAAAAGCAAGGACCCAAAACATCCATGAAGATGGTAAGTTATATAAACCATGTTTAAGAGCCAAAAAACATTAGATCTCCTCATCCAAACAGTTGAAGACCATCCTAACCTTCAAACCAGAACTTACCGGCAATGACCACTTCAAAGCTCAACGTAACAAATACCTGTGAAATTGTCAGCCCTCACTGACAAATATCATCCAGATTTGCCTCTTTTTGTTGGTGTGCTATTTGTATTTTGCCTTCAGAAAGCAGTCTGTGGAAGAAACGTGTCCTTCCTGACAATGGACCTAGTCCTGGGAGGTGATGAGCAACCTCAGTTTCCTCTGACCTGGAAAGAAGAGCTTCCACTTCAGTGGCTCTACAGGCTCAGCAATATCTTGAACTGTTAAAATTAATCCTATTTCTAACATTGGGTAGATATGTGAGTAAACTGAATATATTAACCTCGCCTAAGTCAGTAAGTATTCAGATTTGCAGGTATATGTATATCCTCTTACTCTTCCTCATGCTCACTCCTATTCTATACCTCATTTCCCATTGATGTTTTCTTTTTTCTGTAATTCCTCCCCTTTTCACAGTGGCTGTGACAATAACAGTATTTGCTTGTTCAAACTCTGTGAGTTTTGTATGTCTCTTTCTTTTGGGTACATCCACAGCTCCCATAACAACCGTACTGTAGCATTTGTTGTGTTTCATATCTTTACTCTCACAGCCATACTATTATTGTCCACGTAACATTTGGACACTTGAGTCACAAAGAAACAAAAACATCTTCCAGAGTTATCCAGCCGATCTGTAGCAGAGCAGTGCACTGAACCTGGGATTTCAAACTCCAGGCATTGTAGTAACCCTCAGATTAGCTTTCACCATCTCTAGGCTTATCATTTAATCTTAACTTTGTAAGTAGGCCTGAAGATATGATACTAAGTACAGCATTTAGCATAAGGCAAAATAGGAAACAGTATATGATAATTTTTAGAGATAAAATAATTATATGAATGCTGATTTGGCAGACAGGAATTATTTGAAGGCAACATAAGCTAGTTTAGATACAATAAGGCTAATAGGAAGACAGATGACTGAGAGACACAAGTAGTGAGAAACAGAAATGAACCACAGCTTACAATGGGCAAAAATACTGCGGAAATAACTTGGTTACAAACCAGCCAACAGAGACAATTTTACTTTATCTAGATTAAGATAAAATGGTATTATCACAGTAAGAGTAATGGTATCTTATACAAATTAAGATATATTAGTGATTAACATAATACACTAATGGTTCTGCAAGAAGATAGTGTTCTTCTGGTACTAAACCTATGCCAAGGTTTCATTTACAGACACCATGAAACCTTCTTTGAGATCTAACTTCCAGTTCAGTGTTCTTTAAGGTTAATCATTACTCTGGAATGTATTTTTTCTTCCTGCAATATTTGTATTTAATTTAATATTCTTATAATCAACAATTGCATACATGTTATACTGTTGTATCTCAAGAATCTTCCGCCTCATAGCTGCATTGCATTGTGCTTTGTTATGTATTACTTATCTCAAATTTTCAGTAATGCTGAAAATTGGGGGGGAAAAAAAAAGTAAATTCAATCTCTTTGGGAGGGGGAGGCAGGCCTTAAACTCTCCTGGTTCCCCTGGACTGTGGGAGGGGGGGTCGAAGCATCCCCTTCCTTTTCTCAATTCTGTATCTTGAGTCAGTTGCACTGTTCAGTTGCACTGTTCGTTTGCTGCAAACAAAAATCTCTGTGGGCCACTAAAAATATCATCTATATTAAGCACCATAATTTCTTTTTCCATTTTGTATTGTTTGTCAGTGGGAGCTGGGACAATCTGGTACTGAGAGTACAGAACCAGTGCAGACAGATTGCAGTATCATGTTAAAAGATCTTTCTCCTCTGATGGTTCTTTGCACTTCCTCATTTGAAGCAGCTGCGTCATTTTCACAAGACGTAGCACAAGATTCCTTACGCTAAATTCTGATCTACAAGAGACCAGACAAGGCTACTGAGGAGAGACTACTACTGCAACCATCCAAATTTTTGTTGGGGACAGGACGAAAAGAGTGAGAGATCAGTTCCCTGTATCCTGACCTATACATGAAAACGAGAAAAATCCTTCCCCCACCTCTCAGCCACAGCATCTTCCATTCCTTAAGGCAGCATATACATTTGCTAAAAGAATGTGAAGTCTTTTTCCCACTTCTTTGTCCCATTTATTAACCATACGCTGCCAAGGCACCAGCACACCATCCTTTCTATTACAAGCATGAGGTAAGGAGACAAAAATTAGTGTAGGAGAAAAACTGTGGAGTAATGTGACTGAAGTTCCTTACCCCTGTGTATCACTGGGAGAATGGGAGGTTTCCTCCCCCTCGCTAGGTCTTGCGAGGTTTTATGTCTGAATTCTGACTTACAGGCTTAAGTAATCAAGTAAGGAAAGATTACTTATCTGTAACCGCGAAATCTCAAAACTGGGAGAGACCTCAGGTAGGACAGAAAGTTGAGAGGTCTAGCTATAAGATAGCAATAACAGGACCCAGAGAAAAAACATAGCAGGTCTTCCCTCTGTGTATTTTTGGAATTTGATGTATAATTTTAACACCTGCTCAAGAACTAATTTTTATTACTTAATCATCAGTATGTGTCCATGATGTGTCCAGAAGAGTAAGATGGTTAGGGTTTGGATATCCTAATCCGACTGAGGTTTAGGACATTCTTTTTCATCAGCCAAAACCAATTTTTCCTCCATTTTCTGTAAACGCCCCTCCACCTTGGCACAGTGTCACAGTGACCTTCTGGGGTAGAGTCAAAGACTCCTCATTTTAACCCATCAATGTTGTTACCTCACCAGCCTAAAGGCTTGCTTCAGGGCAACCTGAGAGACTGCCTGCCTGCCTGAATCACTTCCATGACACTTCCAACCTCTGGGAAAAGGGGTTAGGTTTCCCACACAGCAAGGCAGAAGGGCCAAACTTGTGCAAGTTTAAGACTGAAAAAAATACAAAAAGTCTAAACATTTACCTTTGCAAGCAGTTCATGTAGTTCTGCCTCAGTAGGGAAGCAACCCAGCGACCTGACAATTGACCCAATCTCTCTGAAAGAAAGAAAGAACATCTTTGTCAGTAAATCTGCAATACAAGAGTGTCTGTGGAGAATCCAGATACCAGTTCAGAGCTTGCGTACAGGAGTGTGCATGTACAAGCACATAAGCACATGTATGTGGACTTTTAAGATGATGTCTCAGTAAGCAATGTCTATTCTTACAGACATTAAATACTCTGAAGCTTTTCGGAAGAGTATAATTGCTCTTGTGACTTTCCCCAAAAATTCTTTACCATTGTGTTGCAGTGTACTGCGTGCAGATTACTTTTCAACTGCTGTCTTCTAATTGTTAAGCTTAATTTCAGTAAAGTCTACATTTATATAGTTAATAAAACACTTTGAAACCTATATGTTTACATTAAAAGCTATAAAGATGCAAATTTTAACTGCAGGAAAGAACAATTACAAAAGGTCAGTAAGGAGGCAGCCCTGCTATGCCCCTGCTGTGCTTTGAAAGAGTCGAACGGACCAATACACTGGCTTATCACCACCCTGTTTATGCTGCAAAATATATTCATAGCGTGCATTTACTGCTGAACCCGGTGCAGTTGTTCCGAGGCTCTAAATAAAATTCTGACCAAAGTGGCAATGCCTCAAAAAAGTTAAAGACGAACAACATCACAAACTAGACGCAAAAGTACTGAAAAGCTGTAAAAAAGAGTACTAATGAGATTTATGGTATGATTGAAAACAAAGTAACAGAAGCATCAATATTGCTTGTGATTTGAAGTCCAATTCTACGACACAGAAATTCAAGCACATTTGAGTAAGTATCCACAGTGCTGGTGGTTCCCATGATTCAAACCTCTGTGGTTTCCTCAGTACATTTGGTGGAAAAAATAGATTGCCTAATAAAAATGGTAGATACAAGAAGCAACGACCTTTGTAAAATCATCTTACAACAGTAAGGCACTAAAAGTGGCACACCAAGCACACGTAAAATTATACAGGTCAGTCTTTGGCCTCCTCAGACAGGTCCCAAGGAGCTCCAATTCTGACTGAAAACATGTGAGAAGCACTACAATAGACAAAAGAGAAGAAAAGGCTGGCTGCACAAAAATAGTTAAAAAACAAAACCCAGTCCCACATATACATTTGTTATGAAAAGAAGCCATCTGCTCAAATGGCTCAGTGAAACATTGCCCCCTGTGGACGTGAATGGAAGTTTGGCCATTGGCTTCTGTGAGGTCAGAGATTTAGTCCTATTTTTATAATCCTTGTCCATGCATCCTATTTCTAGTATGGGCATACTGTATTTGATGCTCTCACTCCTGCACTCCCTCATCTTTTCCAGCTAAAAGATACTTGTAAATATTCTCTGCCTCCCCCAGTAAAACACACAACCCAAAACATGCCTCCCTGCTGTCCCACACTATTTCTACTCTCTCAGACTGCCAGAGATGGGAAGGCTGCCATCAACCTCCTGCCTCACCTCTCACATCTGCAAAACTGCGATGCTACTACGGTAAGCCAGGCCCTGAAAGAGTTTGCAAAATCTGGCATTGCTGACTGCTGTTTCTGGCAGTCTGTCCGTGTGCCAGCATGAGGATATTGTTTGAAGTGTCTGTGGTCAAAAAAGTCATGTCACATTTGGTAGTAACATGGAGTTTAAAGGACCCAGATAGGAAATTGCATTTTCCTCCCAGCCACTTCCTCTCACTTAGCTCAGCAGCTGCAGTTTCTGCTGTGTAGTTTCTAGCATATAAAAATGATGGTTAAAACGAGTTTATGTCCATACAGGTTTTGTAACACAGATGCAATAAAATTTTGGGTCATGGTTTTCACCCTAGATATAACAACAACAAGATTCACAAAATCATGAAAGCCCTTGACTCAGGGGGTGTTGTAAGCAGCATGAAACAATACTGTCTTCCTCACACTTAATTTCTTAGTAACTTGCATTTGCATTAGGAGTCATGCAATACTGGTGTTGGCCTGTCAAGCCAGGGTAATTTTCCATATTCTTCACAGGTATCTGATATTGCAGGCAATAATATTCATACGTCTACAATTGTGGTTAAGAATTGTGCTGTACTGCCACCTTCTGATACAAGATAATCAGCCATTAATAATCCCGTTATTGTGCTACAGCCCTGCAATATGAAGCTAGGAATAATTAGACAATAAATTATTGTTCATTGTCGGTAACTGTACTATGATAAAAAATTAATGTGAAATTGTGCATTTACTATGTTAAATAGACTTTCAAATGTCCACTCTCACATGTTATGACTTACTGTCTGAATTAACAAATTTTTAAGAAAGTCTATCTGTATCATTTCATTGTTGTAACATTTTATCAAGCGCTATATCCATTATATAATAGAGTGAGGAGTGTAGCAAATTTTACAGCTATTTAGCCAGGACTGCAGATGTCAATGGCAAACAAATAAGCAACTAGTATGTCATGGTGCAGTGAGGGCTAGGGGCTCCCCAGGGCTGGGGGGGTTGGTAGTGGCAGGGACTCCCCATGGCGGGTAGCAAGGCAGGGCTGGGCAGCCAGGGCCCGTCCCACCGCCCAGCCAGGAGCAGGGCAGCCGGGGGTTACTGGGACAGCCCCAGCCCCCAGCATCAGGCACCTCCCTGGGGATGGGCCAAGAGATTTAAGCGAGCACTCTTCCCGAAGAGCCCTATGGGCTAGGGAACAGCAATGGTACCGAGTGTGGAGATGTACCCTGAAATTATCCCTACCTAGTACAACTGAAAAATCATTTCACTTCTATGAAGTACCCATAATTTCTTAAATTTAGAGGCACTAGTAAGCATGTATTGCTAAAACCATCACATAAATATTTTGTAGCCTCTGTTGTTTAATGTAGAAAAAATGTTTGGAACATCTAAAGATGTTTGCCAATTTGGCTTTGTGAGGCATGTCTAATGACAGCAATTTCACCAGTTCTCACACTCCTTTGTAGTGTTTATACTCAATAATTGATTTAAAACTAAAAGCTCTGGTGATATTCTTATGAAAATACTAATTGGAGATATGAAAAATTACTTCAGTAAACTTTAATGACAACAGCTTGTAACAACTTCAGAACCTGCTCAGTGAGACATAAACGTGTGTTTTCTGTATGTTGTAACACAAACCATATTGTTTGTATGGATGTTTATGTTAAAATGAAGTTAAAATAGCACTGTCAAATAGTCAAACTTAAAAAATACCAGAATTAAAAAACACCAGAATTAAGATTATTTGGCAATTTTAAAATTTTACTTCCTTTAGCTCTGTATCTTGTAGCCAGTTATGCCCTGATCAGTCTAACAGTCCGTGTTTTTTTCTTCCACTGAACTTTTGCTTACTCCCTCAGACATATATTTTGTTTGTATTTCCACAACATAGCATGCTAAAGGTATAGAACACGCAGCTCTTCCTCCTGACTCCAATCTGTGCATCCCATTAACCCAATTTTGGTCATCCCATTTCAAAAGGAGATAGCTGAACAGGAAGGAACACAAAAAAGAATGGCCAGAGCTATGGAATGGCATCTCCTAAGAGATGAAACACATCCGGACTCTTCAGCCTTAAACTACTGTGACGGAGGAGGGATGTGACAGACAGCTATGCAATCATTAATAGAGAACATAATATTAATAGAGAACAATTGTTCGCTATTTATCCAAGACAAAAAAAACCCAGGCGCCACTCAAATCATAATGTGGCAGATGTACAAAAAACAACAAGAAATACTGCGTATTTGCTCAATTCCGTATATTGCTCCACCGACTAACTACTAGTAGCTCAGATGAGAATACTGGGCTAAATGGACTTTTGGTGCAATCAAGTATGATCACCTTTATGTTCTATTATTATTATTATCATTATCATTATTATTGTTACTACTACTACTACTACTACTACTACTATTATTGTATAATCAAATTATATGCCATTTGCTTCCAAGTCTCCTAAAACCACCTCCCTCTCAGAGCAACATCCACCTCCCACATTACCCCAGAGGAAGAGAGATGAGCAGGATGCACTGTAGTTGGGGACATCTACTGAGAGCAGGCAGGGACACTCCTTGATGTGCTGGGACTAACCTGAAAGCAAGGGGATCCATACAGGATCCAGGACCTATAGTGCCAAATGAGCTATCAGAGCAGAGATTTGCTAGTAATAATTGTAACCTTAGACTTCTTGTCTAGCGGCAGTTTCCTCTTGCCTCTTGACTCCACCAGTCCCAGCATCCCTCTCTCAAGCCAGTCTCAGTCTTCAACCACTGAACAATGCAAAATGTCTATTAAATAAGCAAAGACATACTTGTCTGATCAGGGCCAAAAGGACTGTTTCAATTACATTTTCTGATAAAGCAGATGCAGGTTTAGGGAGTTATTTATCTCTATACTTGATCCTGTAATATTTCTGTGTGAAGATATTTACAAACCTGACATCCACAGTTCTATTGCATTCATGGTCAAACACCTCAAAAGCTTCTATAATCTCTTTCTCAATTTCAGCTACTGTGCGATCTGCAAAAAGAAACATAAGAAAAGAAAAAGAACAATTCACTGAGCTGTTGCAACTGATTTATTTCCAATTAGAGAGTTGTGACAGCAGAAGCACCAAAACTGAGAAAGGGGCAGACAGGAAAGGTACTTTAAAAAAAGCAGAAGTTATTCTGAAAAAAAACCCACTCTAAATGCAGAATCTGTCATTTATATTAGTAATATGGACTTGCTATGGCTCTGCAGCTGCATCAAGTCTGGTGGTAATGGTGTGTCTCAGCTGCATGATCACCTAGCTGTCCAGGTCTGGACCCTGTCCAGAGTGTGCCACAGCTCCTCCTGGACCATGAGCCTGAGCCTTCCCTGGACACCATGATACCAGCGGTACGAGCAAGGCGAACGTGGGCCCAGGCTTGCCCTGAGATGGGGCTGAGTCTCTTCACCCTGCATCCAAGGAAACATACATG
Organism: Fulmarus glacialis; assembly: GCF_000690835.1. Lineage (NCBI taxonomy): Eukaryota > Metazoa > Chordata > Aves > Procellariiformes > Procellariidae > Fulmarus > Fulmarus glacialis. The sequence continues at coordinate 28,821 of NW_009217604.1, forward strand.
CCCTTACGTCCACTAAGTTAGCCATAATGTAGGAAAAGATGAGAACCAGGAATACAGAGATGGCTAAGATATGTGCACAGTGAGTATGTCTCATGGTAAATTATTTATTGTAACAGTTTGGAAAGGAAGACAATCTCAGCAAAGAGGAAGGAGTAATTTGCTCCATTTCCCTTTTATATCTCAATCTCAAAGAATGGGGAAAGAAGAACCACAGGTTATCACAGTTATATCTCATCTAAAGCCAGAAATTGCATTCTGGCGGTAAGGGAAGTACCAGGAAATAAATTATGAGAAGAAAAATGTAAAGAGAGGAAGGGGTCCATCTCAAAAAAAAGCTCCCTGGCAAGGAAGCCAGGGTAGATACAGAGTGAACTCGTTAGCGCATTTATTAATGTTGTCGTCTGATTCCAAAAGACAGAATATAGGAAGCAAAGTGATATGGACTTGACCTTTTGGTTCCTGTGGCTAAATACAGCCCCAAACTCCAGCTGGCAAACTGCCTCTCAGGAGGCAGCATTTTGTGAGCTAGCCCCACGGCCTCCACAGAGACGCCAACAGGGAAAATTTGAGTGACAGACAGAACATGAGATTGGTATTGGGTACATTTGTTTTCTCATTTGCACACTTCTCTTCTGTATTTTCAACATAATAATTAAAACATATCTCTCCTTTATTAAAACTGATATATTTTCTTCTTTAGGCTCATCTGGTGTTAAGTGTTGTTGAGCCACTCTGACCAGCACTAAACCACTGGTCCTTGTTTCCACAGGCATAAGAATTTCATACCTAGTTTTCTACAATCCTGATAGTTTGGGAATCTCTGGGGCTGCAGTCTACAACCATTTTTTTCATTTGCTCTCTTACCCTCATGACAGAAATGTCTGTTTTCTGGCAAAGGGTATCAGAACTGAGCATAGCTAAACAATACATTGGCTTTGTGATCTCCCTGTCTTTACTTCGACCCATGAGCTTTTTCATCATGTTTTCTCCACCAACCAGTGTTGTTGAGGAGGGCAAAGAGTGGCTGGGTGGGTGCCTGGCAACCGGCCAAGGTCAACCCACCACAGGCTGCAAGCACTTCAATATAGTAGTGGATTGACCTGTACTCGGCACTGGTGAGGCCGCACCTGGAATACTGTGATTAGTTTTGGGCCCCTCACGACAAGAAGGACATTGAGGTGCTGGAGCATGTCCAGAGAAGGGCAACAAAGCTGGTGAAGGGCCTGGAGCACAAGTCTTATGAGGAGCGGCTGAGGGAACTGGGGCTGTTCAGCCTGGAGAAGAGGAGGCTGAGGGGGGACCTCATCGCGCTCTACAACTACCTGAAAGGAGGTTGTAGCGAGGTGGGTGCTGGTCTCTGCTCCCAAGTACCTAGCAATAGGACGAGAGGAAATGGCCTCAAGTTGCGCCAGGGGAGGTTTAGACTGGACATTAGGAAAAATTTCTTTACTGAAAGAGTGGTCAGGCCTTGGAACAGGCTGCCCAGGGAAGTGGTGGAGTCACCATCCCTGGAAGTATTTAAAAGACGTGTAGATGAGGCGCTTAGGGACATGGTTTAGTGGGCATGGTAGGGTGGGTTGACGGTTGGACTTGATGATTTTAGAGGTCTTTTCCAACCTTAATGATTCTATGATTCTATACAAGGAAGCTCTTTTTCTTATAAAGAGAGGTGCATCCCCTTAAAAAGGTACAGGTGCCTGCTGCTTTCCATCTGTGTTTGGTATTGAACTCCCCCAGAGGATATGTGAAGAGAAGAGAGGTAGGAATATATCCTGTATTCCTCTCTCTGACTTTATTCTCCTAATGGAAGCATGGGCAGGTACATGTATGATGGATTGGAGACTGGAGCTCACTGAGGAAGAAGAGCCCTGTTCAGTCCCCAGGTAGAGGACAAGCTGTATTCTTTTCACAGCTTGACAATAATGCCTACCTTTTATGTGCCTAAGCAGTAAAATCAACATTTAATTCCCTTCCAAAAAACACAGCTAAATCTAAGTGGACCTGATTCCTTGTAGAAGATGCCCTAAAGATTCGCAAACTACTAAATTTGATGGGAGTTTTTTCAGTGACTTCAAAGAGTCCTGGATCCAGCCTCCAATGTAGACTGTTGGAGTTTAGTTCTTGAGATCAGGAACTTCAATTGTACACTATGTCTTGCAGTAGAGAAATGCTGAAGGAATATTTATAGCTGTATATTCTTGGCTTGATGAGTGAGCCTTCTGTAGAAATAAAAATTAACCAGGGGGAGGCAGGGAGAGATTTCTAGTACTGGAACTATGTAGCCATCCAACCTTTTCAAGCTTTGCCTTCCGTGAAAACAGTATACATTAACCTTACCTGTTTCAAGAGGCCTGACAAGGAAAAGTCGTGAAAAGAAATGAACTTGACGATTTAATCTAGGTACCAGATAATCTATATTTCTTTCAAGAACTGAGAGGAAGTTGTGATTAGGAGCCATATCCATGGAAGAAAATATAATATACTGTAGTCCTCTCAAAGACTCTCTGTGAGATGAGTGAACACCTAATAAGCTATTGTCTAAATCTCTTGTCCTCTCTCTAGGAACGAAAGCCAAAGATGTTCAACATAGTTCAGGATGGCAAAGCTAGTTATCTGAAGACTTCTATGATTCACTCTAAACCTCTCTTTGGGAGTGAAAAAAGATGGATTCCAGCTCTAGGATAAGCAATGGATAAAGGTTTAAAATTATACCTTCAAGAAGGGCATCACGACATCAGACGCAGTTAACTCAGCATATGTGATGCTCTAATGTACTGAAATCTTTCTATACAAGGAGACTTAGCTCCATGGGTAGATCAGTGAAAGTTTCATGTTGGCCTGTGGAGCAATTTTTTAGTATTTTTCAGGACAGAAATACCTACACTCTGATCGAATAAAAGATTTCACTCACTTATTCTACTAACTAGAAAAACAATACATAATATCAAAGATAAAATTATCTGATTACTTCTGATGGCTTAAATAAATAAATATTGAAACATACCATGCCAAAAAAAGATTGCAATACCTACAACTACTTATTCTCTTAAATGCGTCCTTTATATACTATTTCCATTTTTATGCTGCTAAAATGCTCCAGATACCTGTCGTTTTTTTCTCATTTTCTCGTTCTCATTTATTTTCTTACCACATATCCAAGAAGAAGACAAAATGTCTTAAAATTCATTCCTTAGACACATTAACTGAAAAGTCTATTCACTACCAGTTTCCTTTCCTATACTATCCTTTGCTATTTTCCCAGTTTGTTTAGCATGAACTAGATAAAGTTCTAGATGCTGCAGTTAAGTAAGACTGGCAGGGAGCTGGAACTCCGGAATTAATTCTGTTGGTTCTTTCAGACTGGATTGTTCCTCTTCAGCTTGTCCAGACTGTTCTCCAGCACCCCGAGGCCCATTTGAAGCCAGCCCGTAAGCAGCACGCCTGCCTCAGTTGTGACATTTCTTCTTCAAAGACCACAGCTTCAGTCTTTGCAGGGAACAGAAGCAATTAAATAGATGTGGCTCTGCCAGACTCTTGAGTAATGACCATTTTAAAAAGTGATTTCCAGTTGATACAATTTGATAGATTCTACGATTCATTTAACTCTATGAGCTTGCTTTCTTTTCCTCCTTGAGGCCAGTTGATCTGATGGTTCAAAAAGCCAACCCTTCCTTTCACTGAAGAGAAATGATGCGCAGAAAAAAGCGGTATCAAAAGAACAGGTAGGCCAACATTAAACAACCACCTAAAATGCTGGGGAGCAGCATCTGTCTGCTGCTCACAGGAAAAGATTTAGTCCCTGTGCAGCCTGATGAACCTACTTATACAATGTGATACTCTGAAATTCTTTTCGTGCTATGTAAAGAGTAAATTAAGGGCTGATTTGTAGAAGCACCAGTGGACTTGATTTTATTACTTAGTGTTACTGCTCAACACACCTGGAACATTAATCTTTATAAACATGAATCTAGGTATATTTTAATAAATATAGTCAATTTTTTATTTAAACTCCTATATGCATGTGGACACCTCATTAATTACTCCATCTTGTCGTCATGATACTATGTCATGGTTACAAGCAAGTTTGAAGAAACCCCTGAGGTCTCTGGTGACAGGAACATCTTCTCACTGCCTTGCTGAACTAGTCAGTCTGAAAGGACAAGGGACACAACTGGGTAACTCCAACTCAGTGACAGACAGTTTTAGAGTCATTTACATGTTGTTGTTCTGGTTTTATTTAAAAGTGTTGTTATCAACAGCTCTTTTGTAGATCTCCCCATCCACTAACCAGGGCTTATCAGCACGAAGTACAGAATTGTACCAGTGGCTACATACTCCAGCACCATTTCTTCTCTTTCCCACTAGCCATTATTTCAACCAAAAAAGTAGGCAGCAACCTTGGTCCTGTCAGTTGAAAAACTGGCAATGGGATGCAAAGACTGCCATGAAGAAAAAAGAACATTTTTAAGAAGGCAATGGACACGAGAGGGGACATGACTGTGCAGGCAGCCACATGAGAAAATCTGAGTCTTAAAGCCCCCTGCAATCTCCACTTAACTTCAGTGAACCTTCTCTTTCTGCTCACAGATCCAAGCTACAGTATTTAACCACCCTCCCCACACCGCTCCAACACTCTTCCATAAAGCCTCTATGACCATCCTTTGCAAATCCTAGCTCTTCCCATCATCCCCAAAATCACAAGTAACACTCTGTGTCTTGCCATACAATGCCAATCAAAAAGGAGAGATGAGAAGGTGGTTGAGTTATGGGGAATATCTGAGCCAGCTGGAGGTGGAAAAGGTACAAAAAAGTAAGCGTGAAGTCCCTGCTTAAAAACTGAGCCTACTGCAAAAAAAAGTTTGGCCAACAAGCAGAAATAGCTAAACAGATCTTACTCCTTACAGCTTTGATACGGAGTTAAAATCCTAGAAACGTGTCAAGATGTAGGAACACTTTCCCAGTAAGAAGGGAGACTGGTGCTATTCCTGAAGATGCGAAACCAATACCATGTTCCCTTTAAGGGCAATTCCCAATTTATTATCTAGGTGTACAGGGCAAAAGGATGAAAAGGTTAACTAAAAAGCAAAAGAGATTTGTCTTGGATGTTTATAGCCACTGTTTCATCTGACCTCTTCCAAAATCCTTCAGAAAACCACTAATGGAAATAAGGGCATAAGAATTGGAAAAAAACCCCACACAAATCTGACTTGGTTCTAATGAGAAGAAATGTACAATGTATATTTGCTTAAATACAAAGCAAAAAACCAGTAAGAGACTTCACAATTGCAACTCTGAGGAGATTATCAATTAGCTCTTATGAGATCTAATGAGGCTTTTAAGCAAGTGTTAACTGGACCATCACCTGGGTCAAGCTATTAAAAAGCAGTCACAATACTCGGCATCACCAGCACAGGTGAAATCTCAAACACTCTCAAATAAGCTCATCAGTTTTATCAAGACATTGTGTCTCCAGAACAAAAAGGGAAAGCCAGTGTGGTGTCATAAGATGAATTCTTGGTGATGATATCAGCATAAGGTGTTCCCATGCTACTGCTTCTCTTTCCTAACTCTAACGCAAAGTATACAACTCCCTAAATTATTCTGCCACAAATGTTTGCGTTGCCTTCATGTTAAGTGTGGGGAGCTTGACTGACTTAAAAATAATTCAGAAACCTTGCCCCACCCCGAAGAAGAAAACCTTACAGCATGTAACTAATTCCATTTTAAGGAAATTACTGAGGAAAAGGAACACAGGGAGAAAACAATTTTGAGGCCATTTGAGTCTGACTTATTGGCAAGACCTTTCTGCTCTGTAGAAGAAAAGGCATACATTCGATTTTCTTCTAGTGACCTTCTTAATTGCAGCGGAAGCTTAATGTACAGTAAGCCTAATATGCTGAAACAGTAATTGTATGCCATGCTCTAAAAATATTGAGGCAAGAGAAACATTTTCTTCTCTACTCTGTACCTCCTATAGCATGTATGATATTAACATGCCAGAAAAGAAAGGAACAATATGATTAAGCTGTAAGCTTGCGGAATATGCAATGTTATTTCTTTGTGTCTTGTGATACATAATGAAATAATTTAAAATATGTGCTCATTGAAGAGTCTTCATTCTGGAAAGACAAATCAAGCAGATCTTGAAGAAAAACAAGAGGTTTCTGAAGCAGCTTGATTCCTCCAAAAAGGGATAAACCCATTCCTGAACTGCAATCTGAAGAAAACAGGTTGACACAAAGTATTGACGGCACCAATGGGAAATGTGTCACCTGACTTTAGCCATTCAGATTGAATGAAGAGATAAAAGATTCATGAAATTTGGTATACGCCAGTTCCCAAGAAATGACCAGGCTGAGTTCTTCGCTGACAGTGGTACCTAGTCCAATTTGGGGATCCAAGATATGGCCTGCAGACTCAGAAAAGGGATAATGCTTTCTTTCCTGGATGAGAAGCATCCCATGTTATCAGAGTTGATACTTAGGCAATCTGAATTTGAGCCTGTTTCCTGCAGAAGAACAAAAAAGTTTAATGGTTTCTGCAGAGGTCACTTTCAAGCATTCATAAAGAAGCAAAAATGAAGTCTCAAGAACGGCAAAAGCTTTTTCTTTTGTGTTTTTCAGAATTTTTGAGAACGGGCTGCATCATTGCTCCCTATTGTTTAAGTTTGTCACAGCATACACCATATGGTATCTAGATAAACAAGCAAACCCCATCATCAGAGTGAATCAACAAAACCAAAGCCCTACACTCATCATCATGCATGCAATCAACCTTGGCCTAAGAGCATAATCTCACCCTATTGTCATACCTCTTTTCCTAATGGTAGTACATGTGAGAGCTGAAAAATTACCTGGTTGTTTCCATAACAGTAACTGCCTCATGGAAAACTAATAGAGAATAAAAATAAAGGGACTATATTTAAAAATAAATACACAGAATGGGGCTCTCGGAGTGGAGCAATCAGAACAATTTTTGCACAGCCCCATGGCATGTGGCGTGAATAACCATGAGAACAAAACCACCAGCAGCAAATAAGGTTTTAGAAAAATCGGGTAATTAATTTGATGTCTGATAATAAAATACAGACTGTCAGTTTGACAAAGGCTGTGGCAAAGTTAACTGCAAAAGCTACTTCAAATTCTGACACAAAAATATTAAACACAATTTTTCCTTTTTGTCTTCTTTACAGAAGACAATTGTAACATGGGCAAAATATACAATAAAGTGATGCAAAAAATTAAGCACTATCTTGACTTCAGCTTTGGCTATGGAAATAAGATTATTTTATAGATTGATGCTAGTAATAAAAAAAACAAGAAGAGTTCAGATCAACCCCAATGGAAATATTTTGGTTATTTCAGTTAGAAGTTGACAAATCCTCTAAAGATTTTTAAAAATGATACAACTGTGCATTTCAACCTCAAAGTTGAAAAATGCAACAATATACCAATACGCAAAATATATCCAGTGTGTGATAGTCAGTTGGCAGCAACTAATGGAGCTACAAGTTGCCAGTAACTTTATCTGATGAAACAAGATATCCTGAATATTATCCTAGGTTTTGATTGTTCAGTAGATGGTATTTTAAGTGCCATGGCATTCTAAGCTACCATAGATGTTTTAATACATGTGGGAACCAAAACTAACAAAACTAATGGGGCAATTAACAAACTAATTCAACTGTTGAGAAACAAAGTAAGTATTGAAAATATTGCTGCCTTGATAAGCAGTCAAGCTTCTAGCTGCTCATAAAATTCTTAATCTAACTGTCACTATAATATAGAACAAAACAGGCCATGGAGGATGCCACACCTGGAAAAGAATCCATAAATAGTCAATGCCTTTCATCACCTAGTATATCAAGGTGTTTAAATCCATGGTTCACACTCGTATTAAAGTGTCATTGATTTGAAAGGGAATATCCACCATTCACAAAGTTCTTATCCCACTTATCTCTCCCCATAGGTGTTGGGAGTCATGGTCAATCTTGTCTACTGCCCTCCCTTCTGGATCAAATATGGTTCTTCATCAATGGAAAAAATATTCCTCTCCCTCGTGGTACACATTCTTATAGGTCATCAAACCCATTTTAATGCTCTTGTAAGATGCCATTATTTTGCTTGGTCTGTGCTGGGCAAACAGCTCCCACACACCAGTCCACAGTGATCAGTCCGTATCCTCAGTACTTGATAACTCATACCTATCTGCCCTGATTCATAATGATATAACAGCCTGAACAGCTGCTGCATTAAACCTGACTCCCACATTCTTACCAGGATCCTGTTTGCTTGCTCTGTCCAGAGCTTGTACTGTATTTCTTAAAGCCAGGGGATGCAGATGGCAAAGTATGTCAGCATGAAGCCCCAGTGGAACTACAACCAGTGCCTGGGCTTGCTGCAGGTAATGCATTTGCCTGTGGGAATGGAGAAGGGCAAATTACGAGGGATACCCTTGCTACTTCTGCAAAATCCTTGACAGATGCTTGCTGTCACACAAAATTGTCCGTATGTTGGAGGAGACCAATAAACCACTATTTTCTGCATCACTTCCTTTACTACAACCTGACAGCCTCCCTGTGCCCAGGCTGCTGGAACAAAGACATTAATTTCCCTGGTTCCACCCAATTCTTTCTGGAGATCCCCAGAAAGGAGGATTGCAATTTGTTTGTCAAAGAAATAAAAGGCATAAGGATTTCCTACATATAAAATGCACAGCAAACTTGCTCTAAACTTACTGAAACTATTTATAACCACGCAGAATTTGCAAGTGAAGGGAAGAGGACCACGGAATGTTAAATGTTAGGAGTGGCTGAGTGGGACTGGGTCTCAGCAGGGATCCTGCTAATGTCGCACAGTGCTTCTTACAGTCTGCAGAACTCCACTAAGTGCTCTTCAGGGCTGGACATGTGGCAGATTTGCTGGTGGGGAAGGCATATGGAAGTTTGGTGCCATTGAAAAAAAAGCAGCAGCACATGCTGAGGATGTGGTAAGGGATACGACTCTGCCTTTCCTATTACCTCGCTGAGCTCCCTACACAAAAATGCACACAGGCAGAGGTTGCTGACACCGCCAGCCGACTCTGCTCGCGTTGCCCTGGAGCACTGTTCCCTCCGCGATAGTACCCCTTTGGTCTGCTGAATCTCCTTTCCCAGCTTTGTGCTTTTGTCATCATAATCTTCACATCTCTTCAGGTGCCGCGTGTGACTGTGTCGTTGGCGGTCTAGATCCAGCTCCAGGTGATAAGGAAAAGGGAGGAGGTGATTAGTCTCTCCCCTGCCCTACAGGCAAGAAAATCCTTCCTCCTTGCTGTTCAAAGAGTTCGTGAGCAGCTTGTTAGTGAGAGCAAGCTAAGTATACACAATCCTGGAATATACAGGGGAAAGATGCTACAATCATATGGTTTGCTAGGGAAAACTCCACTCCCTGTAGGCAGTTAGTCTGAGTGATGCAACACAGGTACATATCAATCCATGTCAGTGACAGCACTTCATGCATCTCAGGAAAGGCTCAACAAAATATGCCCTGATGTTTTTACTGGACACAATCTGTGCAGGTATGCTATATCTACATATATATCTATATATACTGAAGCACCAGTCTTCATAAGCATCAGCAGAGAAGCCTACAATCCTGGGAAATGATCAAGGAATACTACCTAGCTATATTCAGCTAGAGTTCAATTTTCTCAAACCTCCACTAGCTGATGTTTGATGAGTGATCAATTTTTCAGGTTTTTTGTGGTGGGATGGTATGCAAGGAGTCCTTCACACTTTAACTGCACAAAACGAATTTGTGATTTCTTCTGCATCTGCCAAAGAGGAGAAATGGAGGTGCAGTGGCTGGCTGGTTGGTATGACCACGCATCTGGGATGTAGCATGCATCATGTTCCAGGTCAAAGCAATTAAGATAAGACAGATTCTGGCAGAGACTCCTGATCCGCCACAAGCCCAGGCAGTGGCCCATAGCAGCATCTAGCCGAGACGGGCTAGTCCAGGCCTTGGAAATGCAGGTGTGCAGGCTGGGGCCAGGACTTGGCTACAGCACTATATTCTCCTGCTAATGAAGCGTTCTGGACCTAGCAGCATACCCAGAAAAAAAAAGTCAGAAAAGAAAACCACAAGTTGGCCTAATTCAGGTTAAAATTGCAAGACATTCTGACACTTTCTAGTGAGTAATTTGTAAACCGTGTTACAGCATCCCTTTTATATCTGCAAGGAAAATGGTCCAGTGGAGGCCGTCATCCCCTGCCTCACTCATGGTAGTAGGCAGAAGCTCTTCCATCAGGAAATGGCAGCGCAAGTTGGATTCCCACATATGCAGCATCACAGGCAGATTTTCTGTTCTCTGTTTTGACCAGCCAGGATGGTACTGTGCAGGAGGATTACTACCTCTAAGTAGCAGGGAAGTGCACAAGCAAGTATTTGGCACCCAGCCATCCTCCAGCTCCAATTTACTGTTCTGCTGCTGCTCTAAGGACTGCGTGCAGCTCCACCTAGCCACAGCTCCTCCTGCCATCTCCCACTGTCGCCCTGGCTGCTGGGGGTACTGCAGTTACAGCCCAGTGATAAGCACCTTGTTGTGTGAGGTCACAGCTAACCTACAGCTACAGCTTACAGATTTTTATCACCCTGAGTACAAAGTCTCTCTGAGCTCTGAAACAGTCAACAGTGAGAGCTAATGCCCCGACCCGACCTTCTTAAGCGCCTTATTCCTTGTATCCTAACCCACTGTCACCCCTGCATTAAATAGTGCAGGGTCATGCTTGTGAACAGTAACATACAGCTTATTGCCTATATCCTCTGGAGAATACACAGCACTGAGAACCAGAAGGAATGCATGTGGGGTATGTCCTGTGTATGCCCAAACTTCAGATAAAAAGGGATAATCTCTTAGAGCTTGAAAGAATCTGGAGTCATCATTACTTACAGCAGAAACGCTTGGCATCTTTCCTCCTGAGCATCTTTCAAAATACAACAGCACCTACCCTGACCATAGTGGGTTTCTCTCTTCCCAGCTTTGACACAAGTCTGTTTGCCCACACTTTGTGCGTTTGTTGTTGTAGAGTCCTTGCAGAAAAGCCAGTTTATTTTTTTAAAATATTTTAATATTTTTTCTTAATATTTGGTCATGTGTTGAAATGTTTTTTTTTTCCTCAAACCTGTTTTGCCTTTTTGCACTTCTTGGAGGGAAGGGTTGGATGAGACGGACCTCAAGACTCCCAGATGGGAGAGTGACCTTACAGGACAGAAAAAGCTATTGAGTTCTGGATCATAGGGACACACATTTTCATTTGATAAGCTGTCAAACATTTTATGTCAGGATAGCTGTAACATTTTTTAGAGCAACAATCAGGACACAGCATGAAATGTTCTGCCACTGTTCTCAGGATTTGGCCCTGCCTATCTTCCCAAGCAGTTGGCCATAGCCATGCTGCTTTAGTTCCACAGGCCTCACAACTGTTGCAGATTATTATTTTGGAAGCAGCATGCAGGAAGAAACATGTATCCAAATTGGACCTAACAGGTCTCAATTATGACCTAGATTTCAAGCAGCCAAGCACATCACCATTTTGCAGCTACTCAAGTGGTGGCTGAGTCTGACTTCACAAAGCCTGGAGCTTCATGAGCTAAAGCAGCAAGCTCTGAGTAATGTCACTCACCCTAATCATTTGCACAGGTCCAGCTCTGATGGCAAAGTTCTCCTTATGCTAGCTGGTATCCACAGACAAGCTGCCAAATACTTGCCATTGCATGCAACCAACTGTGAGGGCAGTGAAACAATGTGCTTTCTCACACTAACTTGCAGAATGATGGGGGAAATCCTTTCCTTTTGATATAAAGATCTCTTATGAGCAGAGGACGTGGAGATACGCCTCCAGTCATCCAAAGAAGGTAAGGAAGCCCCATCTATGCATAGATTTGGATTGCCTCCTGTACGCCTGTGATTCACAGATAATATACAATTAATATCTTATACTTCTCTTGAGGAAAGTCATGATGTTATCCTTCCTACAGTGAAGTGAAAGAAATGCCAGCGCTTGACATTTGTTAGCCTGCAAAAAATAATTGTGACACTTTTTTTAAAGTCAATACCAGCTGCATGCAGTCTCCCTTTTCATAAGGCAGAGATAAGCTCAGCATAAATCTCCATTAGGGATGTCTTGCACATGCCTGAAATCCCAACTGTGGCAGTTGTACCAGTTAGCATTCCTGTTGCAGCTCAGAGCTGGCAAAAACAGTAATCTCCACTGTTGCAATTTGTTCCGTATCTTTCATCTCAGCCACACCTGGGATATAATGAAAGAATTATGTCTAGCCCATACTTATATTCTCTTTCATCACCAACAGCAAACTGCCCTGCGAGGATATATAGCTCTCCTGGTGATGCTGAGAGTCTTGCTATACCTTCAGCTGCTGCTGAAAAGCAAGAGCTTACATAGGCTGCGACACCAGCAGAACACAACCCATGCTGCTATGCTGTGTGGTCGCAGAAGGCGTTTGTCTCCATTTTTCCTGGGCCCTCCACAGTGCTGGCCCAGAAGCAGATGGCAGAGCCACAAAGCACAACTCCGACACACCACAGCCTACATATGCACCACACCAAGCTCCACCAAAATGCAGTAGTGCACATGCTGCTGTGTGCCCCACAACAGCAGCTCACTCTGCCAATGACGTAGGATGGCCCCAACAGGGCACTCTGTAACCTGTCACCAACGGTGTGCATGTACATCTGATTGCAAGTGTGGCAGCACCAAACATGTCATAAATTGAATATGCCTACTACACTGCCTCTGCACACTGATTGCTCAAGTGGTCAGGGACCAGGGAACAGAATCAAGTGGATATTAGTGCTCTGAGAATTAATTTATTTTAAACATAAGCCATTATAAAGTTTAACAGCACCACAGTAGCGCTGCTAGAATACAGCAGTTTGTAAACCTTCTTCTTTCGAAAGAACCGTAATTGTCTACAATATAATGGGAGAATGAGGGGTTTTAAGTATGCTTTTTAATGTATTATGTACATTATGTAACATATTGCAAGCCCTTCAGTTTGCCTGACAGGGCAAATGGGTTAAGAAATGGGTTAAATGGTCTCAAATGGGCTAAAAAACCAAACAGTTTCTAGACTGGTTGCAATTCTATCTGCGCTACTCTGGAGTGAGGGCTTTGACCAAGCAAAGGAAGACTGTTACAGTGAAACAAAATGGCAAGGGATTACAGGGGTTTGCTGCAGCTGCTTTGTTTTTTAAGGAGCTGTCTTGAAAGTATCACTTACAGTGCTAAATCACTTTCTTTACATATCGTGAATGAATACGAACCTCCAATTTTCTTTTTGTTTGCCTAAGAGTAACATTCTGAATTTGAACAGCGTTTCAACTGACAAATTTAAGACATTTACACTTATCACCAATGGGTAATAAGACTTACTTCTATAACCATTTGAGGCAGACTAAGCTAAAGCAGAAAGTTGGCAAACAGGGAAAAAAAGGATACAAGCTGTTCACAGATAAATTTCAGAATTCATGTCTAATTTTCAACCTGACCATCAGCAGTAATGGTCCAGAACCTCCTGTGAACTTACACCAGCGACACAATAATCCTTACCATTTTTAAGATGGAGCTTGGTAAGCTTTTGAAAGATATGGTTGTATACAGCCCCAGGCTGGACTCAAGGAAATCCCTTCCAATCTTACGTTCATGGGGCTTTCACATACTACCCACATCTATGTAACACTGAACAGTAAGGATGTCACATTTCCAAAAAGTTGGGAGTCTGTATTTTCTTAAAGATCGACATTTACAGTTAAAGACCATTTATAAAAATATCTCCCAAGATCTGTCAGGTAGCACGTAATCCAACCTCAAAAGCCATGGGGGCCAGAAGTAGGTTTTGGGACCTCCTGCCTCTTACCATGCCAATACCTTTTTACCCCCACACCAGGTACCTGCAAGCTCCGTGCAGGGAGCTCCCTGCTTCTCTGGCCACCTTTTGCAGCATCCCCAGCCCCATCTCCGACTGTCCCGTTCCCATCCTGCCATCTCTGCCGCGCCAGGCACGAGGCCCACCTCCACACAGGCTGGGCTGGGACATTGCTGCCACAGCTAATTCTCCCCTCAGGATACCTCACAGGATGTGTAGGAGCTATTTCCAGCTTTTGCCCCCCACCCCAACCAGACCTCCATGGCAGAAACAGCAGCAGCGGCAGCCGGACCCCGTGGTAGGATTTGGCCGGCGCAGAGCAGTGGTGTGGCCAGCTCCCCTGTCTGCATGGCCACCTCCCACCTAGGGGCTAAGCACTGACCATGTTCGACAACAGGTCCATGTCAGACCTCTGTTACCAGAAAGACCATTTCCCCTCCACAACCTTTAGCCTGCCATATTCTATTGCCCAGAGCAGCAAAGCGGTATCTGTTCACACAAAATAAAGGTACTCCTAAATTGCAAAAAAAACCCCAACCCCTCAGATCTCAGAATAATTAGTATGTAGACATGGAAATTCTTAATAACATGTTAACTATTGTTGGAAAGATAATTTGTGGGAGTTCTCGAGCTCCCTGTCAGCACTGCATATCTGCTGGTTGGCATTGTTTAAAAGACAAAAAAGTTTAAAGCCTTTCTGCACACCAGCCAATTTTTTATTCAATAAGTCAGCTAGAAGTAGAGCCAAACTGAAAAACTTCTGCCATTTTCTGCACCATGGAAACAAGAAACCTGTCAATCTGCAATTACCTATTCTACATCCATTTGAGATCAACTCTTACTGCAAGAGTATAGCCAAGAGGATCGGATCTACAGCCTGTGTTTGTCCACGGGAGGTGGACATAATTTATTTCTTGTTTCACTTTCAAATAAGCACAAATATTAAAACATAACTCAGATTGATGTCAAGGTCCATGTTAAACTGCATTACAGTCTAATAAAAGCTATAAACTTTTCTCCTCATATAATTTTTCACAGCAATGTCAACAAGAGGATATAAAAATATTCAGTGTTCATCTGTAAATTCCACTGTGATAAAACTGCACAATGATTTCCTAAGTGATCTCATATATTCAGATTTTCTTCTAGAGCTGAAATATTGCTTGCTTGAGCCCTATGAAAAGCTACTTATTTTTAACAACTCATACTAATTTTGTATTTTTTTCCATAAATGAAACATTGCCACTTTTTAAATTAGAGATTATTTGTCCGATGGACTACTTTAGCCTGAAGGTTTATTGTGAGTGTTTAATCCATAGCTTTTGTACCTTTCAAATGCTGATGCTTATTTGTGAAACCCTCAAAAACACATTTTAAAATCCTCAATAAAGCAAGACCTTTAAATGCACTCATGTGCTTAAGCATCATGTGCATCATATTATCCCATCCAGTGGGATTCCCCAAAGCCGTACACAGCTTAAGCGCTCTTCTGTGTCAGGTTTGAAACCCTCACGTTAATTAAGTGTGGTCTGAGCAGAATTAATGGTTACGGCTGCCTACAGTGCTCGTGGCAGCTACTAGGCTCTCTAAGCTTGGACTTCCAACTTTATCAAAACAGAATGAGCACTGATAGCACATTCTCAGTATCTCTAGTGATACAGAATCCCGGCAGAGCCAGGTGACATGGAGAGGGAAGCTTTAGATCCTACCTCCAGACACAGAAGGATTCGGCAGGGCAGGTGAAGTAGGGGCAACTCTGCTTCTTTGCAAGAAGGTAGTAGTTGAATGGAACACGTAGCTAGTTCTTACCAAATGTAAACTGCAGTAAATCTCTGATTTCACCAGCGTGCCAGGCAGCAAAGTTGGGCAGTTAAAGAGCAGGTATATATGTAAGATTGAACACACTGTTACTGTATTTACATAAGGCACTAAAATTGGGGTGAAAACTCTTTCCCATCTACACATGACTGTTTCGTAAGTGGGAAAGAGGATCTGCGAGGCCTGATTACCTATTGCAGCTGTAACTGAAACTACCCAGAACAACTAACTAATCATTTACCAGAGAAAACCACCATCGCAGAATGGTTATTCTCCATCCCTGTAGGTCTTCACATCAGAATCAGGTATCTTTCTGGAGGACATCTGTTATCTATAACTCATTATTCGGTTTCATATGGGCATAAGTGGGTGAAACAGGAGCTCAGACTGTTTAATATACTTCCTTTTGGATTAAAATAAATGACTTATTAATTGCATTTTAAATATGCGCTAACTGGCACAAAGAATATGGTTTTAGAAAAACTCTAACACTGACCAATTACATAACATTACTATAATGATATAGGAACAATGAGCATTCTCTCCTTTATGTACTTTCATGTGATTTCTTAAATCCCAGCTGGAGAAAAATATGTCTTGTCTTCTGTCTAGCTCTACTTCAAGCACTACCGGTCTGACATTTTGCTTTCACGTTCTAGTAACATCACCACTGAGATCAGAGATATTACAACTTAGAAAATCTGACATGTTATGTCAAATTACAAAGGAAGTAACTGAAAGCAAATGGAAGAACAGACAGACTGAATTAAGTAGCAGAAAAAGGGAAAGAAACAGAATGATAGGAGGGAAGATACAGACAAATACACAGAAGAGAGAGATTAAGCAAACAGTCTAGTGTGATCAGATGGGTATGAAGAAAACACATTAAACAATGTTGAAAGCACAAATGTAGGGATATAAATTCATACATAAAACATGTAGCTACAGATAGCATGGGCATGATCCCATTAACACTTATGCATATACAAGATTTTGTTCACAAGAATTGCGTAAGTTAGAGGGTGACACTCATGTGAGCAACATGATGTACAAGAGGTTGCAGGATTTGGCCTTTCACCGTTTTTCCTTGTGTACATTATGTACATCTGCATTTTAACTTTGAAGAACACAAAACTTGAAAATAATAGGACCTAAGGGAAACCTTTACCATGAAAGCTGGTGGAACTGCAGTTCTACAAAGAACCAAGAGGAATACCCTAAAGACTAATTATTTGACAATACAACTAATGTTATTGTTCTGTTTGAAGCATAATAAAGTAAAAGTTGCAATTTGCATAGATGTGGAATGCTTGTCAGAAGAAAGCATGACTGATGCGTGAATCCGGAATTGGGGAATCCTAATTAACCCTTTAACTGCTATCTGCAAGAAGTTTAATAGCAACTCTGAAATGGGTGTAAGCGACGTACTTATTCTTATGGGATTGCTTCTGCAGTTTAATGAGACAGTGACTGTTAGTTTACCTCAACCGTGTTTATAATAATGAGACACCTTCATAGGGCGATAAGCAACTGGTCTGCCTAATAACAGACTATGATTCTCATAAGTGACGGAAGGTAAGTCAGACTCATTGTCCGTGTCATACAGGTTATTGTCCTCATTCTACAGATAGGAAACCAAAGCCCGGTATGTCACTTTCCACGATCCATCAGGAAGTCTGGTAGGGGCAAGAATGGAGTTTATAAGTCAAGGTCATTTAGGATGACAGCACAACTTTCCTCTAGAAGATGACATCTGATACTCTATTGGGAATAGTGTTTTACAGGATGTTAAAAAACATAAAGTGTAAAAAAACCCCAAAAAACCAAGAGAGTCTGTCTTCAGTAATACAGTAACTAAACTTCTTCCAAAGTATTCTCACTTTGAAACTACAAAAATGGCAATAAAAGCCATTAACCAAGCAATCAAAAACCCATGACCTTCCTTCTCCAAGAGTTTCTGCCTGTGGATTGACAAAATGGTGCAAAATCTCAATATCGTACATATGGGTGCCCAAAATACACGGAGCCAGAACTTCCCAATATTACTGTGATCCTGCCAGAACACCAGATTCCCTCTTCTCAGATGGTTCGGCAGACTTCTAGGCTCTTATGCTATCATCTCTATCCACCTCTGCCAGCACTGTGCCTCAGCTTCATTTGCAAAACTGGAAAGATGCAAAAAATACTATTTCACAAGACCTAACAAAAATGAAGAACAATAGAAGAGAAATAATACTTTTAGAAGAGTCCTCACTGAAGCTACATAAGTCTTATTTCTTAATTTCTGCAAGATATCTATGCTGCAAATGGATGCTAGAAATACTTCTACCAAAATCAAATTACTCATTCAGCACCATCCACAGCAACTATTTATACAGGACTTTTCTATGGAATATATTGGTTTTTTCCTAAATAATATTAAATAATCCTTTATTTAGATTATTTCAAATACAATGTTCAGAATTTGCAAACTATTACAACACACACAAGTTTACTTACTGAAAGGATGAATTTTAGAAGCCACAATATTGTGAGTTTTACAGAAAGTACATTTTCCTTGAAACAATACTTGAATATCCTTGCAGGAGGAATTACCTTTAGCCTGTAAAATATAATTTCTGGCAACGCTCCCTAAAGTAGAACATGCTTGCCTCTAAAAATAAGCCATGGTGCTATCAGCAGCACAGACTACTTTTTCCTGGCAGAGAGAGCCTGATGCACCCAGAAATGACTGCGAAGGGGCGATGACCAACTGGCTCCAGCAGCTGGTTCAGCTGTCCTGCTGCCCTGGAAGCCACCCCATGCTGTGACGGAGTGGTCGGGCCTGCTGCCATCAACTCTGGGTGC